>NC_082400.1:10676553-10719053 GCF_031168955.1 Gadus macrocephalus | reverse complement strand
TCTCTCTTTGGGTCAGGGCGAGCCCTTGTTTCAGATTCATCCTTTCGGGTGCGACCACCCAGCAGCAACCCTCAGACCCCCCCCCCCCCCACACCCCCCACCTCACCCGCCCGGAAAGGTTTTGACCCCCTGCCTCCTGCGCACTCTCTGGCCTCTTGTCTCACCCAGGTATGAGCGCGCTCCAGCTGCAGAACCTGGCCGCGCTGGCGGCGGCGGCGGCGGCGGCTGCCCAAAGCTCAGCCACCCCGTCCGGCGTTAACCCCCTCTCCTCCAGCGTGGCGTCCCTGGGGGCGCTGGGCAGCCCAGGTAACCGTCACCACCACCGCCGCCATCACCGCGGCAACGGGCGCCGGTGTGGGGAGGGAGGGAGGGAGGCAGGGGGGGGGGGGGGGGGAAAGGAGAGGAGGACGAACAGACGGAAGGAAGGACGGAAGGATGGACGGAAGGGGAAACTGGTGGCTGTAGGGTTGAGAGATAGGGGGGTGGGGGGTGGGGGAGGGGGGAGGGGGGAGGTGAACGAGGGATCCACCCAGTTTCCCTTAGCCACGCCCCCCTCCATCCGCTTTCGCGGCTGTACCCAGCGACCAGGACCACCATGACCGGGCACATCCCCCCCAACCCACTCCTGAAGTCACTCGCCTCCTCCTGGCCCCACCCTGCCCCCCCCCCCCACCCCCCCCCACCCTATTCCGCCGTCCCCCATCCACCATCGGTGTCGTCCGCAAAAAAAACAAACAACAGAAAAAAAGAGCGCAAAGAAAAATAATGGAAAAGCTTGGCTTGGTCATCCTCACCGAAAAGAGTCATCGAAAATCCACCAACCGCTCCGTCCTCATCCGTTGTTTTTTCTTTTCTCATCCCTCCACCCCATCTCCCGCCCTGCCCCGCCCCCCTCCCACCCCCCCCCCCCCCTCCCCCCCCCGCCTCCTCTCTCTGTTGTCGACCACCGCCACCGCCTCCCGACACAGCCCTGTGCGTGCGTGCGTGCGTGCGTGCGTCCACACCATCCCGACCCGCTGCCCCTCATGACGTCACCCTCGTTCCTCTCTGTCTCTCTCTCGCTCTCTCGCCGACCTTCCCCCGGTGACCATCGTCAAGGAGCCTCATCATCGCCATGGAGATCTCATGCTCACCCAGTATGGTTTTGACCCCACCACCACCGCCGCCGCCACCACCGCTACCACCACCAACGCCACCGCCACCCAGTGTTGACTTTAAAGTCCGCCTTCACTTCCTGTCTTGTTCGCGTCTCACTTCCTCTCTCACCATGTGGGCGCACACTCTCTCATGCTGCGTGAGCGCGCCTGTGTGTGTGTGCGTGTGTGTGTCGGTACCAGCATTCTGTGTGTGGGTGCCTGTGATGGTGACAGGGAATGTGTGTGTGTGTGTGTGTGTGTGCGTGTGTTCCTCCGTGTTCGTGTCTGTCCGTGTACACCTCCATGTCAACAACTTGTCAGAGCTCTGCACACCGCAAGACCTGTTTTGAAGTTTCACGTCGCGTGCGTGTATTTTTTTGTCCATTTTTTTTTTTCTTCCTCCTATAGCTCGTCGTCAGAATGTGCGTGTGTGCGCGTTTGTTCTGTGTGTACGTGCGCTGTGATGTGTGCGGCATGCATCTTTGTACTGCTGTCTTTTGAAGTGAGGTGTCTTTGGTTTTCTTCCGTTTTTTTTTCTTGCTTTTGGGGGGCAGGGGGGTCCTCAACTGTCAAATAGTCCCCCTGGAGAGATAAACCTCAGTGAAGAAGACGTACACTCCCCCAACGCCGCCACCACCTCCTCCTCTGGTGGTGGTGGTGGTGGTGGTGGTGGAGGTTGAGTTGGGAGTTGAGGGCTGGGGTTGTGCCTCTATTGTTTTTCTGTGTTGCTGTATTCGTTGTCTATGGTCTCACTGCTGCTGCTACTGCTGCTGTTGCTGCTGCTACGGGCGCTGTTTGCCGTTGTTGCCGTGGCACCCGTCGATGTGATGATCGGCGGAGTCAGGGCTTTAGCAGTTGGGGGTGTGGGGAGGGGGGGGGGGGGGGTGAAGGAAAATACAGTTCAGACAGGGTCACATCCATGCACTTGTCATGAAGCACCCCACCCCAAGTGCACGTGCGCGCACACACACACACAGACACACAGGCGCACACACACCAAAGCCAAATCATCCCAGTGCAGCTACGCTCTGTCCCCTCGACTCACACATAACCATCACGCTCCGACTCGCCCAACAAGCTAAGGGCTTTGCCATCTTCTTTCAGAGAGCAGGCTCCCCCTAATTCAAAGTTAAAACTGTCGGGAAAAGCTTTCCCTCCAAATTTGTGCTGACGATGTCTCCTGCCCGGCTGTCTCTCTCTCTCTCGCTCGCTTTGCAGTCAGTGCCAGTGTCCCATTCTTTTCATTCCTCAAGTCCGTTTATTTTCCTGGCCTACACACTTTTCTCCTCTGCACCTCAATATGTCGCTCTGTCTCTTTCACCCTTTCTGTTCTGTGCGTTCTCTCTTTGGACTCTGTTTTTGTTCTGCTCTCTGTCTCCCTCATTCTAGTACTATGTTTTTTTTTATCTTGTTTTCCCTGTATTTCTATCTCACTCTTTCCTGCTTTTTCCTCCCGGTCTTTCTCTCTCTCTCTCTCTCTCTCTCTCTCTCTCTCTCTCTCTCTCTCTCTTTATTTCTCTCACACTCGGTCGATTAAGGCCTATATCTATCTCTATATATTTATACGGTTATTCATCTCACTCTCTCCCTCTCTCTCTCTCTCTCTCTCTCTCTCTCTCGCTCTCTGTGACTCCCATGAGTTCAAGCATGAATGGGGCCACGTTGGCTCGCACAACAGGGTTGGATCAATACACATTTAGCTTTGCATGAAGAAAAGCTGGCAAGTCTGATGCTTTATTCGTTCCCTTCTCTTTTCTTTTACAAAGTGCTGCATATACCACACTCGGTGTCTCGCCTTCCTTTCAACCTATTCCGTTGTGATTCTGTTCTGTATTCTGCGTTGTTGTTGACACCTCGCTAGAGGAAATCAAGGGTAAAAGGCTACAGGAAGTAAATGTGTTTAAAAATAAAAGCTTGGCTACCACTTTCGGGTGCCATGTTGCATTTTAGCCCGCCCTCTGCCGCCATTTTGGTCAAACATCCCATGCCGCCAACGCCTTAGTGCAGTATTGTGTTTGTGTGTTTGTTTGTCTGTTTGTTTGTGTGGGTGTGTGTATTTGTCTGTGCTTCCATTTTTGGTGTTTGTGTGTCGTAATCCACATAGGTTGGTTTTGCCGTTCCGGTCTGTCATTTAGTGTCATATATAAAACATAATAACTATTCACAGCACCATACATTCAAAATTAGATTTTTTTTTTTCCAACAGTGCTAAAGCTGTAATTAGTGTCATCAGTGTATAAGCATAACAATTAAGAAAGAAAAGAAAACGTATTGAGAAAAACTGTTTCAATTGCCAATTATATTTTCAACTAGAAATAACATCTCATCTATCTTTTTCTGATTTAAGTATTGGGTGTCACAAAGAATATATTCTACCAGCTATAATTTCTGTAATGTAGCCTATGGGACTCATTTAACAGGGGATATTTACTTGTAGCTTGCTAGATTTGAGTACCACAAAAAAACGAATTGTTATTGGACGACGATTAGACAGCCACCGTAAACTTGATGTGATTCAATTAACATGAATTGGTGGTGAAATACAAAATACATAATTTCAACCAGTGAAACAAATCCAGTTCATGGACGGGCTGTGTTAAAAAACAACGCTAGCTACGATAGCATCACACACTCTGTGTGAAGTTACATTTCCAAAATTGGCAGTTTATTTGAGGCTTAGGCTTTCAGTTGAAGCAAGAGTGAGTGATTGTTCTTCTCACTGCTGATTGTGTCTGTAGCCCCGCCTGCATGCGTGTCTTCTCTGTTCCGTGGACTCGTTGTTAGCATTATTACCCTTTCCAGACAAGTCTTCAATCCATGTGTTTTGCACAAAAGATGCTGGCAAACACACCCCATTTCAAACTCTTACCCATTGGCTTTATACTTGTTTTGCTGTTTTTAATTTTGATATACCAGTACAAATACACTTGATAAAAATGTAAGCCTCACCAGGTTAAAATATATGCATTGCATTTAACTACCATTGTTCCATTGTCCGATATTTGGAAGTGTCACATTTGTTACAGATGGGTTTCGACCCTACCTTGTCTTTGCATGTACTAGAGCCGCACTCAGCCTTAGGATCGCCGCGTAATTATGTCCCCGTGTTTGGCCTTTTCAGCGAACGTCTCCGCAGTCCACTGGGGATCACGTCTTAGTCCCCGGAAGGCCAATCTATTAACAGGTGTTAAAGGGGATGGGAGGGGGTACACAAAAAAAAAGAAAAACACTATTCTTCTAACTCTTTGACCAGAAATGGTCAACGGAACAAGATGTGCTCGCTTCAACAGTGCTAACCCATCTCTCTCTCTCTCTCTCTCTCTCTCTCTCTCTCTCTCTCTCTCTCTCTCTCTCTCTCTCTCTCTCTCTCTCTCTTTCTCCTTTGTCGTTTGTCCTCGCTCGCCCTCCCTCCCGGTTCAGTAGCGGGGACAACGTCTGGATCCAACGTCGGGGCCATGAGCTCCCTGACCTCGCTGGGGACCCTACAGGGCTTGGCTGGAGCCACGGTGGGCCTGAACAACATTAATGCACTAGCAGGTAGCGTCAATAGTGAGTATTCACCCCTCATCCTTCACCCGCCCTCACCCGGGGGGGGTTGTAACGATAGTCAGCGTTAGTCAGCTTGTGTGGAAGGGTGGTGTTATTGTAAGTCGCTTTGGATAAAAGCGTATGCTTAATGCCCTAAATGTAAATGTAAATGTGGTGTAGTGGACTAGGGTGGGCGTAGGGTACCGAGTTCGACCCCGGCTCTCCGAAGCCTCGCCTTTAGAAAGTGAGATTCCCTTATTCCATACCTGCTTTTTACTGACATTTTAAGTAAGTTATTAGTCATTTCTTGACAGTCTTTCTTAAATGATTATATTTAGTGTGTGTGTGTGTGTGTGTGTGTGTGTGTGTGTGTGTGTGTGTGTGTGTGTGTGTGTGTGTGTGTGTGTGTGTGTGTGTGTGTGTGTGTGTTTGCGTGCGTATAATGTGTAAATATGTGTAAATAAATGGAACGAACGATACAGCTCTAACGATGTTTTCAATAGAACTATTTTGGGGATTAATTTGAGATAAATGCGTTGCAGCCCTGCCCCACGCCATCCCCGCCGTCTCACCGCATGACGTCACCATTACCCCGTGTCATGGTTAAACAGTGTCATGATTAAACAATGTCATCAGATATCACAGAGTGACCGATTCGCACACCACAATAATCATGTGGTGTGCGAATGATGTGCACAAACAAATTGGGAATCAAAAGAAATGAATACACGTTGAAAAGAAGCATTTGTTGATATTTGCCTATGAATCGGCACATATGAATTGGAGTCTATTTTTTTGAGCCACTGGTAATTCGAAGTTTACTCATATCTTCTCTCTGAATTTGTTCCATAAACAAAACGTCATCCAGCCATTTCACATTTCATCCATCCAGCCATTGCCCATTATCCATCACTCATCCATCTCCATTCATCCATCCAGCGATTAAATCCATCCACTCACCCATTCATCCATTCATCCTAGTGTCTCTGGGTTAAGTTTGCTGCAAGGGGTCTTGTGTTTCATCCATTCGTGTCACGGTGTTGTCTCTCAGTGAGTTTGTGCACCTCATCCGTATGTTGTTAATGTGAATGCTAAAGAATAGGAAATGGGAGCATTGAATGAAAAGGAGGCGTTATTTCAGAACGTAATGAAATATTTACTGAGCGCCCGGGTCACGGTGTGCAACAGGAGGACATACAAACGAAAGTCGGAGAGTCTTGGTTTAGAACCTAGTTTTATTTTTTTCTTCGGTGAAAAGTAAAAGCTAAAATAGCCCTTTCAGAAACAACCTTGACTCGTTTTACTTGCGGTTCATGATCCGTGTGTGTCTGAAAAAAAAAAGATATACCTGCAATATCATCACATAATATCAGCTCAAAAAGAAGGATGAATCGTGGTTTGATCCTAGCTGTAGGATCAAGCTGGCCCCGCTGTGTGCAGTGTGTGTATATAATATAGATGTATATAACGTGCACATAAACCAGGTCTTTAATAGTGTCTGGAGGTCTGGCTGCTCCCGCGAGCCCTGCCCGACCACGACCTCTAGGGAGGAAGTAGCGGGATCTTCATCAGCGATGTTATGACAGCAGAGATCCTGTAGCGATTCCTCCCTTCCAGCATTATTCTCCTCTGACCTTTCTCCCCTCCTCCTCCCCCGCGTTCCCCCCCCACCTCCCTCTCCTCTTCCTCCTCCGCTCAGAGTTGTCATGCATATACCGGCTGTGTAAAACCACACACATACATGCATACATACAGACGTACATATAAGGCTGTGGCCTACACACGCACACAGAGACAGATACACAATTGCACTCGTGTGTTCTCTGAGCGATGTAGACAGGCACACACACAGACACACACCATTATGTACACTTTAAGCACATGCACGTATGCGGTCAAACGCGGTGCTCACACACACACACACACACACACATACAGAGTATGTCAGACGTGACATGGGTCTCCTCCCACACACACATGCAAAAAAAGACACACACAATGCGTGGACAGGCACACGACTGACACACAACACAAAACTTAGGCATGCACTCTACACACACATGCACACAACTTTTAAACACACACACACACACACACACACACCACAGGCACGTGGTCTCTTATCACCGCCCTCATTTAAGCCCATCCAGGCCCTTAATTGAATTGCAAAGGTCAGTGGTACAATTATTCCTGAATAAATGAGTGACCTATAGTCCACAGCCACGCGCCAGTAATTTATTTCCGGGGCCGCCATCGCTGACGGCCAAGGCAGGAAGCATCTAAGGCCCGGTGTCAAACACCCCACTAGAGTACCTCCCCCCCACCCCCCGACAACGCCTGCTGAACACCCACTCAGCTCGCCACCATACCACCATCCATCTACCCCCACCTCCCCAACCCCCAGGCGATGGTATTAAATCCCATTACACATGCTAACGAGTGGCTGAGATGGCTTCCCGCACTAGTACATTTTTCTTCCTTTTTTTGGTGTGAGTAGGTGTTCAGCACAAGACCCCTGGGTCACCCGTCTTCCTGCAAAGACACACACACACACACACACACACACACACACACACACACACACACACACACACACACACACACACACACACACACACACACACACAAATGGGCTGTGGCGTGGGCGGTGTTGGACACGGACCATAGATGTAAAGGTCAGAGGCCGTACACTCATACATGGTAGTAGTTATTTGTAGTTTGCCGGCGTGGGGTTTAGTGGCCCGGGTGTTAGGGGTTTGATTTCCATTCTGGGTGCCCTCAGCTCCTTCATGACCCGTCTCTCATTCTCTATATGTCTCTGTAAAGGGCTTTGGAGGAAGGTGCCTGCCATACGAAATCATACTAGGCACAGTACTGCTGATAGTACTACAGAGGACGTTTACAATAGGGTCCTATTGCGTCCAACCCACATTATTATGAGTATAATAGTGTATAAATGTGTGTACAGTGTGGGTATACTCATGCGTACATTGTATGTGTATGTGTGTGCATGCCCATGCGTACCGTGTGTGTGTGTGTGTGTGTGTGTGTGTAAACATGCTTACAGTGTGTGTATATGTGTGCATATTCATGCCTACCATGTACCGTCTTGTCTGTTCACCCGTGAAACACGGCACCCCTTGCAGCTGCGTTGCCAGAGCACTAACGAGCTAACGAGCTAATGGCTTTTTCATGTAAAGTTACTCAAATGCTCTCAGGTATGGCGGCCCTCAACGGCGGCCTGGGCGGAGGCGGGCTCAGCAACGGCACGGCGGGCACCATGGACGCGCTGACGCAGGCCTACTCAGGGATCCAGCAGTACGCCGCCGCCGCCCTGCCCACCCTCTACAGCCAGTCCCTGCTCCAGCAGCAAGGGGCCGCCGGCAGCCAGAAAGAGGGTCCGTACGGGGCTCTTGTTGCTCAGTGGTTAGGGTGGGGTTGTTGGAGCGGCGGGGATTGAGGTGGTGCTGGAGGTTTGGGGGAGGGGGGGGGGGGGGGGTGGGAGTGGTGGAAGTTGTGGTGGTGGTGGTGGTGGTGGTGGTGGAGAGAGGATAGTGGGGGTGATGGTGGTGGCGGTGGAAGTAGGGGTGTTGGAGAAATGACGGTGGGGGTGTTGTTGATGGTGGTGCAGGGGTGTTTGAGGCGGGGGATGGTGGTGGAGTTGTTATTGAGGTGGGGGTGGCGGTGTAGAAATGAGAGTGGATGTGGTGGTGCGGTGATTGAGGTGGTAGTGGGGGTTGGTGGTGGTGGTGGTGGTGGTGGTGGTGGAGGTGGAGGTGTGAGTGAGCGTGGTGATGGTGGTGGCTTCAGGGATGGCGATGGACGTGATGGTGGAGATGGTGTTGAAATTCCTGGTGGTGGGTGTGTTGGAGGGTGGAGGTGGGGATGATGGGAGAAGGATGTTGGTGCTGATGTTGCGTGTGATGGATCTGATGGTGTATAGGCTGGTCGGTGTTGATCGTGAAGGTGGCGTGTTGACGGGGGTCTGGGTGGAGTGGGAAAGTGTGTGTAACATTGAGTGTATTACCCAACCTTGCTCAGCCTCTGGAATGCGGTCGGGTCAAAGCATTTACCTCCACATTCACCCATGAAAAGACCCGCCGGTCTGCTCTGAACGGAGAATGGAGAGGCAGCAAAGGTTAAGAATGACTTGCCATCTTAATTGAGGAATGGTTAAACATTCAGGAGTTTGGTTTGGTCGGAGAAAGAATAAAACGCTGGTGTCCCTATCCAGATCAGGGTTCAGTCCCGGAAAAAAACGACTCTTGATGCTCCCTTCACTCCTCCGCCTCCACCCCTTCCACTAATCCTTCTCCTCCTCCTCCTCCTCCTCCTGCAGGTCCCGAAGGGGCCAACCTGTTCATCTACCACCTCCCCCAGGAGTTTGGTGACCAGGACATCCTGCAGATGTTCATGCCTTTCGGGAACGTGGTTTCGGCCAAAGTCTTCATCGACAAACAGACCAACCTGAGCAAGTGCTTCGGTAGGGTTCACACACAGGCACGCGCGCACGCACACACGCAAACGCACACACGCACGCAAGCACGGACACAAAAATGCACTCGCAAACCCACACAAACACACACACACACACAAAAACAAACACACGCATATCACATCTGCAAACCTAACAATTCCTATCCATCTTGTCTGCCCCTCCTCACTTTGTCCTCACCTTTTTCTCTCCCTTTCTCTCTGTCTCTCACTCTCTATTCCACTCTTTCTCTCTCTCTCTCTCTCTCTCTCTCCCACATGCTCTTTTTCTTTCTCTCCATCTCCCCAACCCCCCATCCCTCCCTCCCACTTTATCTCCCCCAAAACTCTCTCTCTCTCTCCCCCTCCCTCCCTCTCTCCCATTCTCTCTCCCCCAACCCTCTCTCTCTCTCTCTCTCTCTCTCTCTCTCTCTCTCTCTCTCTCTCTCTCTCTCTCTCTCTCTCTCCCCCACACCCTCCTCCTCTGTTTCCCTCCCTCACTCTACCCCCACCCCTCTCTCTCTCTCTCTCTCTAACCCCCACCTTTCTCTCTCTCTCTCCCCCCTCCCTCCCTCTCTCCCATTCTCTCTCCCCCAACCTCTCTCTCTCTCTCTCTCTCTCTCTCTCTCTCTCTCTCTCTCTCTCTCTCTCTCTCTCTCTCTCTCTCTCCCCCACACCCTCCTCCTCTGTTTCCCTCCCTCACTCTACCCCCACCCCTCTCTCTCTCTCTCTAACCCCCACCTGTCTCTCTCTCTCTCCCCCATCCGTCTCTCACTCTCTTCACCCCCAACCCCTCCAGGCTTCGTCAGCTACGACAATCCCGTGTCGGCGCAGGCCGCCATCCAGGCCATGAACGGCTTCCAGATCGGCATGAAGCGGCTGAAGGTGCAGCTGAAGCGCTCCAAGAACGACAGCAAGCCCTACTGATCCCTCCCCCGGTCCCCCCCCGCCTCCCCCCTGTTAGCACTGCTAGGGTAAGTCCCCCCCCCCCCCCCCCAAATCCACCCTCGCTCTCTCTCCCTCCAACCCACCTTCCACCGCAAACTCCACCACCTACTGCCAGCCACTTGCACCCCCCACCCCCACCCCCCAAACTCCCAGACCCCTCCCCCTTCTCCAGCTCCCCCCTCGCCACAACATTGCCAACCCCCCCCCCCACCACCACCACCACCACCAACACCTCCCCCCGGGCCACCGCCCTGGACAGGAACTAGCATGGGAGGGAGGGGGGGGGGCGGAGAAGGGGGGCCGGGGGGGGAAGGGGGCGCGTCCAATGAGAAAAACACCTTAAGGGAGACAAACACACACACACACGCACAAGCACACACACACAAACACACAAACAAACATGCCTTGTTTTCCTTATTTTGCGAAAGCTTTTTTTCCTATGTTCCTATGAGCCATTTGCTTATTATTTATTTATTATTATTTATTACGATTCATGAGTTTCGTTTATTTTCGTTTCTTGACCCGCACGCTTCCATTGCCACCATTGTATATTTTATGGAATACAGTGGAAGACAGTAGCGATCTTGGGTTAGGTTTTTATTACTTGTATAATAGCTTTTTATGCATATATATAGAAATATATATATATATATATATATGTATATATATATATATATATATATATATATATATATATATATATATATATTCATATATATATAAATATACAGTTAACATTAGTACATTTTAGAAGACTGGTCGGTTAGAATAGTGAAAATTGAAGTATACAGTATAAAACAACACAGGAGCCATATTTTTCCTTTTTTATGATCCTTTTTTTTCTTGAGCCTAAGGCCTTGCAGCAACACCTGAAGTAGTGAGTTCCTCCTGCGCGCATTGTACAATGATATGCACATTTGACCTTTGACCTCTGCTGTGTATTGGTCGTGGCCACTAATGGTTGCCGCTAAAGCCGAGCTAGCTTCTCGCTAGTTTTACGATAACATGAGCCTGTCGTAAAAATAAAAAGAGACACTTTCCAGCAAGTTAATCGTTAAAAAAAAACACAATATTGTCTATTGACGTATTTTTGCTTCTCAGAATTAGAAACAAAAAACAAACTACATTATTTAATTATCTTATGGGTCAGCTTCAGTATGTTTTTTTGGTTGAAAGGATTAGTACACTTACAATTTAATGAAGGCTATCATTTAAATTGATTTAAAAAAAGAAAGTGTTAATGTGTCAGGGCAAGGGGGGTGGGTGGTCACTGAAAATACTTGATGTATCTTGATAGTTAAAACAAATAATGATTCAAAGTACAGAAAGCCACAGGCCTGTAAATTTCATTTGTAAAAAAAAAAGCAGTTATATTTTTATACAGCATTTTTACTGCCTCAGATTAAATAAAAAAAATGATTTATTTATTGCCTATCATTAAGATATCAGACTCCTAAAAAGATCCAGTGTCATTTAGACCAGACCCGTCGTGGAGAAGCGTCTCTGCGTTCTCCGATGTTTTGTGGCTGATTCTCTTTTGTTTTGTCCAAAGCGTACGAGTGCAGCACCATGTTAAACACCATAGCCTTTGGTCCACAAGAGATCACTCCACCTTCATCCCCCTCCCCCCCTCCCCTCCCCTCCCCACAGACACACACACATACACAAACAAACATAAACACACACAGATCCCCCCCCCCCACACACACACACCGAACACACTTTAACAAATCACGCACACACACACCTAACACACACCCACGTCTGTGCATCGCATCTGTTTGTGATTATCTCTCTCTCTCTTCCTCTCTTTCCCTCTCTCCCTCTCTCTCGTTTCTGTTTGCGTTCTTAACCACTCTCTCTCTCTCTCTCTCTTCCCTCCATCCATCAGTAGTGGGACTCCACCTGTCCATCTCTCTCTACCTTTCCGTGCATTTTCGTTTCTACATTTTTTTATGTGTTATGCATTTATGTTTAGTTTTCTGTTTGTTTGTTTGTCTGTTTGTTTGCTTGTTCCAAGGGAAAAAAATATTTATGAACAAATGTATCTCAAGTAACATCTTCCAGCACTGCTCCTTAGTATAGCAGGTGCCATGGAAATAGCTCTGAGTGTTTTCTGTCGCAGTGGTTGGGGTCGAGACTAAGTCTGTATTTAACTTGTGTGCGCGTGTTTGTGTGTGTGTGGGTGTGTTTGTAAATGTGTATGCGTGTGTGTTTGTCCTTTATTTCTGTGTAGCATAGCCCTTAAAACGTAAACAATTATATTATAACTTTTTTGTCTTATTACTAATTAGACAAAAAATATTAAGCCAATTGCCAATTAACCTAGCCAGAACTGTTGTTAACGTTGCTGTTGCTGTTTGTTTGTCATTTGATGTTGTTGCTGTTGTTGTTCTCCTGATTTTAATGCTGTAGTTTAGTGTGGTGCTCCAGTCTGGCTCTGTGTGTGTGTAACTCTCTCCTCTCCCCTGTTTTTCTCCCCTTAGAACCCATCTCCATGCCTGTTAGCTCATCGTTTGCCTAGCATGTCTCCGTGGCGCCAAAAACAAACAAAACACAACACAAAACCACTCAAAAAACAAAACAAAAAAACAAAAAAGAAAATTGTTCATCGTCGTCCCCCCGTAATTGTTTTGTTTTTTTTCAACTGTCTTTTTGTTTCTCTTGTTTTTTTACTGAGCTCACCAGATCATATCCTGGTCGCCGCCTACCGACCATCTTGAACTTTGAACTGTAAGGTTGACCTTGTAGATGTCTGTTTGAGTTCTTTTTTCTTTGCATGTTACCTCATTTTGGATGTATTTCCTGGGAGGGCTTGGTGGGGGGGGCGGGGCTTTTGTGGGATAGTAGGATTCACGTGAGAGGTTAGGATAGGTCAGACGGGGTCGGGATGGAAACATGCATCAATGTGAAGGGAGGAGGAGAAGAAAAAAAAACAAGTTAAAGCTGCATTCATACGAGAAAAAAAAGACTGAGAATTTTTTACGGACACAAACAACAAAAATGTAGTTTTGAAGTTAGTACAAAAAAAACATACGGTAAAATATTTTCATTCAGTTTCATACCGATCCATTTGTTTTTTTCTTCTCTTGCTTTTCTTTGAGTTCATTTTTTTTCTGCTCTTTTTTTGCGTTTCTTCTTTATTTAAAGTAAACTTGAAAGTTTGGTAGAGGGACTGGCGAGTGGTCTTGCTTCTGTCACCACTATAGCGACCTGAGGTCAGAAGCAGCCTGCCGCCAGTTTCTATATGGTTAAAAAATAAGACTACTTCCAAACAGTTTTGAATTAAAAAATGAGACTGTCTGATCAATATTTAGGACTCTATCTCTCAGAGCACTCTCCTAATGGTTTTTACATTTTTCAGGCAGTGTAAAGTTTTTTGATAAGGCCATTTGAAGTGGCTCGGTTTCTCATTCAAAGTCTATATATAAAAAAACACTTTTTTCTAGAGTAGTTTAAAGGTAACAAAAAAAAGAAAAAAAAGACATTCGCCCTGTTTCGGGGGACGGGGGAGGGAGGGGAGAGATGCTACCTACTTGTGTCGCCTTTTCTGACCTAACTCACAGATAGACAATCCGTGGTTTAAATGCACATGACGAAATGACCTATATTTTCTACTGTGTAAATGTATAGAGAACAAAAAAAATGAATCTTAGATACCTGTATAACCCATGTTAACGTCGGTGCTCCTCGTAAGTCAATTTAGTTGTCGTTTCATCACCAAGTCTAACAGTCTTAAATGTCTCCTGTTTTTAAAGACTACAAAAAAAAACAATTTACTTGAACAATAGACAAAGCCTTCATATTACTAGAATTGTTCCTTATTTTACGTTTTCTCTTGTTTTGTTTTTAAAGGAGTCCCTATTTGCTAAAATTCTTGTTGGTTAATTAGCTATATAAAATTCCTAAAAATATATATAAATATAAATATATCTATATATATATCTATATATGATATGTCAGCTTGTGAAGCATCAATGTCATTATTTTATTTCTCCCGTGAGAAAAACAAATATTTAGATGTGTTTTGTTGTTCAGCAAAATGTCTTATAAAGAGAAAAAAAAAAAACAGATCAGTGGAACTTAGTGCCAAATTCTGAAGGTACTTCCTGCCTAGCGCGTCAGTGTATTTCTTGTGAAATTATTTGATAACATGGGTATTTTATTAAGTGTTTTGTATGAATCACTCATATTTAAAATATAGATTTAAAAAGAAGAGTTTGTTAAATTGCTATTCTGTGGTCTTGTTGCCTGAAAATGTCACGTTTGCTTTTTTTCCTCTTTGTAAAGTTGTACAAATGTGCCCATGTGTCATATATAAATATATATACATATATAAACGCACACGGCCAACACCAACACACAAACACACTCTCGTGCAAACCTCACAGTTTACTTTGTTGATGTGCTTGAGGGCCCCTGAGTGTGAAAGTCTCGTCAGTTATCGTTCCTCATCGGGATTGCGTACGTGCACAAACTCACACACGACCAAAAACTGCACACGAATACACAAATATTTTCAGTTTATTTTTTTTGATAACTCTTCAAAGCCTTACCATGAGTCTTGGCAGTCTTTGTCTTTCTCTCACTCTCGCTCTTTCTCTCCCTTTCTCTCTCCCAGCAATCTGCTCACTCTGTTTCACTCCTCTATCACGCTCACTCGTTTGCACACGCGCGCGGATTGGGAAGCAGATTTAGATTCTCTCTAAAACACACACGCGTCAGAGGACCACCGCGAGTCACACACAAAGCCTTATTTTAGGACAGGCCCTCCCCCTTTGTCCGAGTTTTTGTTCGTTTTCGGAAACACTCCAACGGTAGTCGTCACGGTATGCCTCGCTAGGTTTTTTTTCGACATCCTCGAATGAGTCAGCCTGAAATATGTGTGTTCGCTTTAATGATGTAAGCACAGGGTAAGACGTTTGCATTGCTGGAAACAACCAGTAAACAAGCCTCAGTCTAAAACAACTAAAGCACACCGCCTTGATGGAGAGAGGGGCATTTTGTAGGCTCCAATGTCTTTACTTTTTATTTAGTCGACTGCTTTAGCTGCGTTTCTTCCCACCCCCCCCTCCCCAACCACTTTGTCATATATACAGTATATATATATATATATATATATATATATGGTGACTCTTGAAATTAGTTTTTAACTGTAACACTTCCTCTACTCGAATGCAGTGGTGCCGTGGGCCAAACCCAGTTGAACGATGCCCAAACGTGATGTTTTTAGTGTGTGACAGTTTACACGACACAGTATTGTCTAGTCCAACTGCCCCCCCACCCACCTGTCCTTCCACCACCACAGTTCCCCTCCCTGAAAGCCTAGTTTACGATCTGCAAAAAAACACAGTAAAACATGAAGGCAGCACTATTTTCTATAGAACCTCACCACCCGCCTTAACCAGGGATCTTCGTAACAGTATTGAAAGATGTTGTGTGTGGTGTCTGCCCATGTCTCGTTGCTTTATATGCTGTTATTAAGTGTCCATACGCCATTTTGTCCCCACCTGCTAGAAGAAAACAATAGGCGGCACTTTCCTCATAGTCATTAACGGGGAGGAACAAGGAAAAAAAAATTAAAAGCAGCTTAGAGAGGGCTTGTGTTATTTATTTATTTCTGTTGCTTCGGTTATTAGAGATGGTAGAGACGGGACTGTGTGGAGAGACATATTATTGGAATAGCAACAGGGGAAATCAAAACCTCTATTGGTTGGAGAGAAGGGGTCAAGTCTCCAACCTCCAAAAAAAACTGCATCGGGCGAGGCCAGGAACGAACACAGCCCAGCCTTCATTACCCACGGTCCAAAGCCAAAAAACAAACAAATAAACAAACAGCAGGAGAGGTTTTCTAAATTGCATCTGAAAGCGAGAGCAGTGCCACGAACATAGCCATATCTACCTTAAATGAAAGCCAGCCAGGCTTTCCCCTGATCAATTAGTATTAATAGACCAATAACTTGTCTGAGATGGTTTAAAATGACGTCCCACAATGCACTGGAATCCGTCGCAGTGTTAAAACCCCCTCAGATTGGCCCAGTCAGGGATTCTTCGGGCGGTGAGATATACGATTGCACTTGAACGGACCACTTACACGCCCCTCACCCGATCCGACTCACCTCAACCACATCCCAATCGTTTATCTCCTTGTTTTGTTTCTATCGCACAATCGTCAAAGCAACAGAGACAGGGTCAATGCTGTTGACAGCATTTCTTGAAGAGTAAAATCGACTCACAACGCAGAACAAGTGACTCGGTAAACGCACGCGCGCGCACGCACGTACACACACAGTCGCACGCGTCTGTTTGCGTCCTTTCTCTTCGTTTTCTTTTTGACGCCACTTGTCACTGTACTCGATTTGCTGTAATTTGCCAAATCTCAGCACTGCACACCGCCAGACGTTCGCGACACGGTGCTGTTTAGTCTGAAGCACCTGTCGTGTTTTACTTTATTTATTTTCCCGTGTTGGAGGGAGGGGGGGGGGGGGGGGGGGGGGCGGGGGGTTCTGATGTCTTAAGCACAATTGTGTCCATTGCAGGAATCGCTGTCGAGTGTTTCACACTTCAGGGGCCGTCATCGCCGATGCTTGTTGTAATCTTTCTATCGTGTCACGTTTTAACTTCTCCGTTCTGCTATTTTTCTTTTTCAATTAGCCTATCTTAAGTGCTATTTATCAAACAATGGAAAAATTGAAAGGAAAAAAAAAGAAACTAAAAAAATGTGTTGTTACTTTGCATTATGGCTTACGTCAAGGATTTCCGGAGGAAAAAAAAATGTCTGTGCGTTCTTATCTCTTTCTGTGCCGTAAAAGAGCTTGTCATCTGTGGAATTAATGGATTATTTCTTTGTCGTTGTTTCATTTTTGATTCTAAAAAGGATTTCGGTAGTTAAAAAGTGTTGTCTTGAGAGAAGCCAAAGTCAATGCATTTCAGTGGATCCTGTAAGCGTGATGTATGTTTGTTTGACAACACTTCTGGAATCTGTCATTGGATGGGATTTAAAAAGAAATAGTACAAAACATTGCAGGCTTTCCTATTTCTACAACTGATTGTACTTATGCATTTTGTACCAGTGGAACTTTTTATACTGGAGATTAAAGGATGCAACATAAAAAAAATCTTAGAAAAAAAAGCTGTGTGGTAGCCTGGTGATATGGCCTGAATCCTGACTGGACCCCCGAGTTTGATTTCCTGGCTGGCATCGAGAACGTTGGCTTTTGATATATACAAGATTTTCTAGAAAATCTTTGGCTTTATTTCATTAACTTTCCTTTCCTGTCACCTGAGTGTTGTTTTTTTGTTTCTATCTCCCTCCGCCTATTTTTGGTTTAGTCTCCTCGACTCTCCCCACAAATAGAGAGAGTAGGCGAGTAGTTTGGGTCCTATTTCTTTGTTGGAGAAGAGTTTATAAATAGTTCTAGCAAGTTTGTCAATACAACCCGCGGTAAGTTTCATTTGACTTCTGTATTGTGTCGTCTACATGATAAGACAATTATAGAAAAAGAAGGAATAGAAATATTTAGTCACCTTCAGTGGATTAATGTATTAGTTTAATAAAGAAGATTTTGTTCTCTCTTTTGGTTTGCTTTTAGCTGTTTAAGATTTCTCTGGTTTCACTTCTTGTCCTTCTGTGTGATCTTAACTGTGTAGCTAAAGCGGTCAGAATTATTTTTGTAAACGTATGTTCTTGTGTGATGCAGTTTTTTGCTTCTGTCCCCTATATTAAACCATTTTTCCTAATACTCGTCTCTGTGTGTGTGTGTTGGTATGTTTCGGTGCGCGTCTGTTGTTTGTTGTTTGTTTGTTGTTTTCTGTTTCTTTGACTCAGTTAACAGTCGATTCCATCTTCAGTCCACATTCAACATAGTCAATATACATCATGGTGTGGATGTATATTACTGTGAGACACAAGTAACATTGTGGCCTTTAAAGAATATATATACTATATATATATATTTGTGTGTATATATATATATATATTATATATATGTATATATCAATAAATGTTTTTGTGTATATATAGATATGTGTGTATATACATACACACACATACTTTGACATTGACATTTCAGACAGCGAAGACTTGGAATTCATGGCTTGAAACATTCAAGGTGTTCAAAACTTAACTGTGGATGTGGCTCCGATAACACAGGATGGCTTACAGTAATTGGATGATGATTTAAGATAAAGGGGTGGAAACCTTCTGTGTTTCCTGATAAGGGAACAAGCTCCTATTGGCTGCCGAGTGTTCCCTCGTCAGGGATTGCCTTGCACTGTCGCCTCACTGAGCTGGACAAGACTTGTCGACTTTGTGTGCGCGTGTGTGTGTGTTTGTGTATGTCCAACCACACTTTGTGTACTGTTTCAGTGTCACTACTGCATCCCCTGTAGAGAGAGAGATAGAGAGAGGGACAGAGAAAGGAAAGAGAAATTAAAGGTGAGCTTCTTCACTTTATATGCTGAGTCACATTTTCTTCCATTTTAAATTTCTTCCAACTGTTTGTTTATTATTTTGGTTCAATTGTGTATTTTGTATTCCTCCTTTAAAAATAAAAAAGAAGGGTCCTATGGCGAATTAACAATGTCCCTTGTTGGAATTGTGCCAGGACCAATTCTGCGTATTGATTTTTGGATTCAACCAGAACTTCATAAAAAGCATTCTGCCTATCAGATATCATTGTGCACATGTGGCCTGCAAATTCAAGGCGATACATTTTCAGCCTTCATATTTGTATGTTGATTTACAACTACCCCAAAGATGCCAGGTGAGTCTCCTGCGATTGCTAGGTCGTGATAAACTATATCCGAGGTCAACATCTACCACATCACAAACCGCATCCAGAGAATCCATAGCCTTCAGCCGTTTGAACTTTGACCTCATGTGCAAGAGGAATCCATTGGAACCAGCAAAACCATTGACGACTGCCTCTCCCTGAGGTACCCATCCTGACTATAACAGACCAGAGAATGTGCTTTGAAAAACACACTTTTAATGATACGATCAAAAATGAATGAATACAAGCGTTGGGTTGAATAGACAGTGAACAAATAGCCCATCATACATTGAATACAGGCCAAATGGCAGTGGATCTGGGAGGGCCTAACATTAGTTTAATTTTGGAATATTTTGGAGTAGGCCTAGCATAGGCAAACAAGACCCACGCACACTCATAGCTGCTTGAAACATAACGCCCTACCTCGTTGTAGAGTGTGTGTGAAGAAGAGACTGTTCACTGTCTCACACCAACCGAGAAGGCGGAGGTAAAGAGGTGTGTGTGGGTGGGGGGGATGAACCAAACGGTATGAACGGAAGGGGAGACGGCTAATGACGACTAATTGGCAGGTGGATTGCGCTCTCTGTGCCGTTAATTGCCCATGCGTGCTAGGGATTGAAGCCACAGCGTTTCTCAGATGATGCCTCCCATCAGGGACAGAGTGTGTGTGGGATTCCTTGGCGTTCAATGCATCATTAGCCTCTATGTACTAACTTCCCTTTTACTTTTACAAAACGACACGTATAACGTGCGTGATGGGCACTATATTGATATATATATGTTTCTATATATAGATATGTGGAACATGGGAGGGTTGATTGTTTTCAGCTTAAAAAAATACTGGAACCTTCTCAACATCGGCGGGACTCACTTCACCATCAAACCAATGTGGATACGAAGGCCTTCTCATGTACATGGAAAATATGGCGAGACGTGTGTGTGTGTGTGTGTGTGTGTGTGTGTGTGTGTGTGTGTGTGTGTGTGTGTGTGCGCGTGCGTCACACAAAGGATGAAAGTCAGAACACAACTCTTGATAATCAAAAAAGAGTTTTTAAACTTTGTTTACATTATTAATGGTTAAGCAGAGAGCTAATATATGGTTCAGAAAGGTTAAGATAAAGGATATGTTGAGCTATAACCAGCACGGTCAGTAATGACTAGAATATTGTGAAGCATTCGCAGAAATAATGGATAAAGTTTTGAGAATATTAGCCAGCGAAAGTTTGTACCATGGCTATAACAATTTAGCTTTTTTTGAATGTCAACAGGGACAGAGCTTCTTACATCGTTGTTTTGAAACCTAACAAAAATGGTGCAGGTTTGTTCGTTTTGAACAACACAAATCAAACAAACAAAACAGTCTGTGTAGCAGATGCCGTACACTTTTTGGCGGTTTATGGGTGCAATACTACGCAAATTTCAAATTAACAAAGCAAAATGTTTCAAATTTTTACCTTCTCCTTTTGATTTTGGCACAGCCAGGGAGAATATACCAGAACCAGACTGAGAATACAATTCCAAATAAGTGCTGCTTTGGTACTGGACTAATTAAATTATAGGGCTGATCAAAGCTAGGCACGAACGTTTTTTTCACATTTCTTATGCAATCCTTTGAAGAAAATTGGTAACTCATCTCTCCTTTGTTTGAAACATTATTCTTTGAACTTGAAATAATAGGTCGGCGTGTCGACGGTTCAAGAAAGACTTTCAAAAAATTGCCATAACGTCCAGCCAAAAATTTGATTTTAAGATTATATGCCTTGTTCATTTGACCTGGTAGTCTATTTAAGGTGATATAGTGCTGCCATCTTGCGGCGTTATCGATGAATGACAGATGCCAAGACGTCCTTTGTAAACGTTTTTTTGTGTTTGTGCGCCTGCACGTGTGTATCACTGCGCATTCGCGTGTAAGCGGCCCAGGAACAAAGGCAGCAGGCAGCTGCGTGGGCATGACCAATTGACGAACACGCGTTTTTTAACCCTCCATGTTTGGTGCCCGAATGGTAGACCTGTCGCGCGTCATTGGTGCCGTTGATTTGGAATTTGTTACAGACACTGCCGCTGCAATCCCCGGTTTAACAGACCTTGAAATGAATACTTGCGAAAGGGCGATACACGCAGACACGTTGCACCATAACAAATTGTCCACATAAGGAGTAACACTGCACGATTATATCCATTGTTATTTATATGTGAACCTCCTTGATCCGCTTTGAGTTATTGTGACTTTGAAACATGGTTCATTTTACTACGCTATGGAAATTGGTTATTTGGACTACTTAGACCTAGCCTCCACTGCCTAATGGCTGATATGATCAACAAATGAATCTAGAGCACTATAAACAAGGTGAACACAGGAATAGCAATAACCCAGTCCGCCACAAAGGGGCGCTTTAGGCACATGAAGACGTAGCCTTTAAAAGTGGCAGGTATAGGGCTACGCCAGCCTAAAGTCAATATTCATAAATGGCTGTTACTGTAGCTCTTAAGGTAATCAATACATAGAATAAAAATATATATACAGAGTTTATTCGGCAGCCCGAGTCACCCAGCGTGTTTGACATGCAGGTGTATATTTTGAGGTCACACACACACATTATCAGAACTGCTGAAAACAAGTCTTTAACATGACAAACCAGCGTGTAGCGATATATTTGCAGTAGCCTATACTGTCATAGAAAGCCTGGCCTGATATGCGTATCAATATCAGGCTTTTGTGTTAGCCTACCAATGGAGAAATTGTCAAATATCCATAGACTAATCCTTAAATAATGCCAATATTGCATTGAAGGTTTATATTGGCGGGTCCAACCGAAAGATACATTGAATAATAATATTATTAAGCGTCTTCATCAAGGCCCGGAAACATACAACTAATGTTTCAATTTGTAAGCATTTAAAATGAAATTGTATTAGATCGAAATGCTTTGTTTAGGGTTTCTTCAGAATTCCTTACCGATCACAATGATATTATTTAAATGAAGGGTTCGTTAATTATGATGCCCGTGGCCAGAACTGGCCGATCATGGCTGGAAGGAATGTCGCAACCTCGTCCCGACGCTGAGCCAACGTGAGATTAGCCCATCGGGCGGCGCATCGCTACCTGGACGGGGATCGGTGTCACAGAGCCCTGCAGGGCTTTTCCATAGAGTTTGAGAAGTGTTCTTTTAGGAAGAACGCTGGACTTCCTGGTACAGGATCATGGATATTATCGTGCCCGTTTCGGCCGGGGAAATACCCGCAGCGATGTAAATCAACGTGTACACGCTCGAGTCCGGACCAAAGGTGAGTTTCTGTCCGCCGTCCTGAGGAAACGATAGGAAGATCGAACTTGTTCATGGTATCATATCTACTGTCTGTCAGCGGGACGTGCTGCGGGCTGACTGGCGCTAACTGTGTTTTTTAAAAAGTGGCCGGTGCTGGGTAGAAGAGGTACGCCGGTGCACAGTTTCTTTACCGGGCACTTACAGGTATTGTTTTAGTGGTTTGTTCACAAACGAGAAAGGGGTTTTATAATTGTAAACTTTATGCTTATTTGTATTCACCGAGGCCTACCTAGCCAACCCCCAAAGGCGGCCTCCCGTAGCAGAAACACTGTTGACAGACTCTGCGAATGCGCCCGCCATTGGCTGGCGCCCCAAGATCCGTGGCTGTGATTGGCTGCGGCGCCACTTCACTCACCCGACACGCTCATAACCTCCAACAGTTCTCATTCAGTTGATTTGCTTAGACCAGCTATACATTTGTTCATAAAATGTATTGCTATCTACTTAACTGTCGATGTCAGAAGTGGTTTAGCGTGTGCGTGCTTGTGTTGGGTACATGTATATTTGGGTTTTTCGTCTGCGGTCGGATAGCTGCAGTGCATGACAGAGAGGATAGAGTTACCTTGTAGCACTGTAGTGCTCCAATCCCTCCTATCCCGCTTTGGGATAATGCGGCTTATCGCCTCCGCTGCTCTACGCTTAGAAAACACACAAGGTGCGGAACGATTGCGTCGTCAAATGCTGGTATACCTCTTCTGGCGTTATGCTACTTGATATGTTATGTTTTGAGTGACCCTGCAATATGCTTTATGTCGGATTAAAGGGAAATAAAGTTGTCCCAATTTGCTAAGGTTTAAAAGGAACCCCACACAATATGAACACCCGTGCTTCTTATCGGAGGGTGGTTGGTGTTTATTTCTGGTCATGTTTGACTATAATATTTAGTTTAAGTGTGTTTTATTTATTTGGAGCTATGGTGTTATTGCTGCTGCTGCGTTGTTGTCATCGGTGGTTGCAGAGTTGCTTTTCTCAGCCCTGCATTGTCCCAACTCCTCTACTTGGTATACTACTGCCGGGCTGCTGTACAATAACGTGCCCTAATGCGGCACATTATAATGTACATCATCTTTCATCAACAGCCGTTCATTCTTCGCAGGGCTATATTCTCCACCATATAACTCACACATAGATCCTTACCCAGGGAGACATCCCCCTGGTGAAACTGCACTGCTACACACTATTTACGCTTACTCAGTCATTCTACTAAACCTTGCATTAGCTTAATAACCCAACACAGTAAGGAGGAATGGTGAATGTTGTCCAAGCTCTCTGGTCCACTGCTGGCAGCATGGAAACGGATACCTTCGGGTCAACTACCATCGGTGAGCTCGTCTTTCCTCGTTGTGCTCTCCTTCCTTCTCTTCATCTCCTCATCTAGCCATCCCATGTCATTATTTTACCTGGTTTTGCTCTGTGATGCTAGGATATAGTCCACACATGGTGTGTGTGTGTGTGTGTGTGTGTGTGTGTGTGTGTGTGTGTGTGTGTGTGTGTGTGTGTGTGTGTGTGTGTGTGTGTGTGTGTGTGTGTGTGTGTGTGTTACAGCCACAATGAAAGGCCACATTGTTCAGTTGACCAGGTTAGTGGTCTCCAAATAGTGTCTCTATGAAAAGGTTAGCGAGAGTGGTTTGTTTGTATACCTGGTATACTACGTCACGCGCCCATAAACCGCCAAAGTCAAACACTTGTTTGACAATAAATGTGCAGTCCTATATGTCAGCTGAACAAGGTTTACTTGAAACTGATTTCAAGAGGCAAAGCTTAAATTCCACGTACTACTGCTGCACACACTCACACCAGATGTATTCGACTCACCAACCAAGTGTCTCAACCACGCACACACACACACACACACACAAGGTTTCTAAATTCCAGTACTTCAGTAGCTGGCCAACAGATGCTGGTGCAAGTGTGTGTTCTGGCCACTTGTGACCCCCTGGCACAGTACATTCTTCTCTCTCACGCACTATCCCTCTCTCTCTCTTTCTTCTTCCCGCACTATATTTCGATCTCTCGATCCATGTCAATGCAAGCTAGCTGGCCCAAACATAAGTAAATGGTGTGTGTGTGTGTGTGTGTGTGTGTGTGTGTGTGTGTGTGTGTGTGTGTGTGTGTGTGTGTGTGTGTGTGTGTGTGTGTGTGTGTGTGTGTGTGTGTGTGTGTGTGTGTGTGTGTGTGTGCGTACGCAGGTCTTTTTTTATGAGTTTTCAGCATCCCGCCAGTTCATCCCTTTTCAAAGATGTGTTCTTTAAGTCTTCCAAACTACTTTCAAGCAGGACTTTGATGCACATCAAACAGTTTGTGTCTGTTATGCAAGAAGACACTACATTTCCTAAATATAATACTGCAAATGACCTATAATCACAAACACTGATCCTTCAATTAATGATTCATATTGATTAAATTATCTATCATATATACGATAGATATCGTATATATGATTGTACCATAATCAATATATTACGGAATCCCTTTTATTCAGTATTGCCCATTAAAAGAGGATAGCAGTATTATCTTTGAATGGGCAAGATTATGGGCACTGCAGAATCTTGCCCCAGTAAGATTCTGCAGTGGTTTTCTTTTAAGCTAGGCTGGCCGTTGCATATTTAGTTAAAATAACAAATGAATAACATTGTCAAATACGAAACAGATGAAGGGCGACTTCAGGAAATTTGTGCATAATGTTGAACTCCAGCCCAATCATTACTTTCTAGCAATGACCAACAGTAGAAAATCGGAGTGCTGGACATGACACACCGATATTGTGTTGGCAATACAAGTAAACATTCCCTTAATTCAATTGTATTTGTCTAGCCCCATAATCACAGTTAAGATGACAAAGGGCTTAACATTCCATAAATCTATGACAGCCCCTTTACCACTTCAAAAGGTTTACAAATTTAGACTTAAAAGGTATCGCAATACTCCTATGTCAGTATCTATAAAACAAATAACAATATTCTATTTTTAGCCATATGGTCTACAAACTATTTTGTTGTTGTTTACTGGCCGCACCTATGATGATGCACCTGGAGGCTATTGAAGCATCTCCTCCCTCTGGGACACACACACACACACACACACACACACACACACACACACACACACACACACACACACACACACACACACACACACACACACACACACACACACACACACACACTGTGTGTGTGTGTAACCCATCATTACACCACACCATCACCAGATCACTGTTATTTAGGCCCATGGGCTCAGCTCCCTCCTAGAGATGGATGGATGCGTTAGCATGTGAAACTCATTCATTCATACACATGCACTTAGAGGTACGCACACACTCTTTGATGGCTGGCCACCCGCTCGTTGTACCCTTCTATTTAAAGACCCATAAAGACGATAATGGCCATGGTCACATCTTCAATTAAGTGTGTGTGTATGTGTGGCAATAGGAAGTGATTCTGTTGTGGAGGCAGAACACCATTCATGTTGGATAGGGACAGCCATGCATACGGAGTTGTGGATTTAAAAGGTTTACGTTTCTATATACGTCTCTTACTGACACTGTGTAGTTTGAGTTTTCTCTCTCCTATATATTTAAATAAAATCATGATCTGGTTCACCATTACACCTAAATATGTTGAAATGGCACCACCTACATTACCATGACACGCCATTTTGCACATTGCAGGCCAGAATGTGCCTTTCAGATGTGAGTTTTGTCTACATGTGACCCACAAGTGTGAGGAACAGCATGCGCAACATGAAACATGATATTTGGAAAACCGATCGGGTCGTTTGGATACAGGTTTCTAGATCTGATCTCAGGCCATTTAACGCCTGTGTGATCAGGGGAGACAAACATTGAGTCCGAGCTATGTGTTGTTAAACAAAAGAGAAATCTGAATTGGGCATTACGTCGAGTTAAAAAACTTTAGACACACTCTGTACCCAAATCATCCAGCACACATTGGGATTCCTTCGTCGTATTCAAATGTATACTTAGAAAAACAAAGAAATGTAAGTTACACATTCAAAGTGATGAACCTTGAGTGAAGACTTTGAGTCACCTGTTGTTTCCATGCTCTGATTGGCCAGGTCATGATTGCCTGTAGGAGAGGCCCAGTGGAGATCAAGCCTAGCTGCCTGGAAGCCCGCCCCTTACGGGCCACGCCCTGCCCCCCCCCACCGGCCTCCGACCATGAGTAAGTACCTTTTTTTTTTTCTCACACACACACACACACACACACACACACACACACACACACACACACACACACACACACACACACACACACACACACACACACACACACCCTAATGCTTGTGGAGGAGGTGAGAGGGGCAGAGAGGACTGTAGGCTTGGTTATTTATCTAGTGAGCTAGAGAAGTGCTCTCCTCCTTCATCAGCCTGCCTCCCACCCCCACTCCACCTCAAGCCCACCCTGCCTCTCTCGCCCTGCATCCCTGTCTCTCTGTGGAGGCAGGAACATGTGGCGAGAGAATGCTGCAGCCCCTCACCATGGCAATCAGTCATCAATCACGCCGCAAGGCATCATGGGAAAGGGGTGGATGTAATGGAATGTGTGTCTGTGTGGGGTTGTGTATGTGTGTTCCATGCAAGTGCGAAGTGTGTTTGTGTTTGTTTGTGTGTGTGTGTGTGTGTGTGTGTTTGGCCACGTGCGACCATGCGAGCACATGTATGAGTTGCACGTGTGTATGTGTATGCCATTATATTCATCAGAAGGGGCTGTTATGGTGTGTGTGTGTGTGCGTGTGTGTGTGTGTTTGAGTGCGCAATATGATGAAATTGATTGGCTCAGCAGTATATTCTGCTAAATGTCGTTCACACGCATAAGGAATCCACCCTGTGCTTCCATGGTCCCAGTAGGGCTTGTGTACGTCACGTGGGCTCACTCTGCCTCCTATACCCTGCCAAATAAGCCTTTATTTCTCCTCTCTCCCCCCCCCCCCCCCCAGCACAGCTCAGCTTCTTGTTTGCTGGGTGACACGTGAGCTTATACCCCCCTCCCCCCACCACCCCCCAGCCCAAGATTACATGGCCGTACTCCATCTCAGACCTTTCTCCTTGCTTTGCCCCCCCCCCCTTCCCTGTATAAGCACATACTATCAGAAGGCTATCAGTGCTTCCTGCCTTTGTGTGTGTGTGTGTGTGTGTGTGTGTGTGTGCACTGGTAGCAGGAGGTGGCTTAGAAGGCTAGGTAACTGGGGCAACAGCACCACAACCTAACACCTCCAACACCATAGCTTGTGTGTGTCAGGTGTTAACGGCGGAGCGATGCGATTGGATTAGCCACAATGCCGCCTAGGGAGTTTAACTAGATTATTGGACGTTTCCTTGACACCTCCCCTCGACGTGCACACATTTTTTTTGCGTGCGTGTGTGTTGATGTGCGGTCAGGGTCCGAAGTGATTGATTGTGACTAATGATAATGGAGGATTTGGTGATGGATGGATCCAGGTAATTTCTGTGTGCGAGACCTCCACACACACACACACACACACACACACACACACACACACACACACACACACACACACACACACACACACACACACACACACACACACACACACACACACACACACACACACACACACACACACACACACACACACACACACACACACACACACACACACACACACACACACACACACACACACACACACACACACACACACACACACACACACACACACACACACACACACACACACACACACACACACAACACACACACACACACACTGCTTCTAACTGTCGTGGTGATGCAAACATGGTATCGCTCTTTCATAGTGTGTGTGGGGGTGGGGGTGGGTGCATTTATTTTGTTCATGGGGGTCCTGGTTTGATGTGGACCACCTGATGAGCTGCAGGTGTGTGAATGACAAAGGACTCACTCAAGTATTTTATTTACCAGTATTAGGTTGATGTTTAATGAGGTTAAATAAACATAATTTGTCTGATTGTAGTTTTTTCTGAGTCTGCCTGTATCATTTTATTTCCTGTATACCTACACCTGACTTCATCCTATTGTAGTCCTAAGTGGTAATCCAGAAATATTCAAAAGATAACCAACGAAATGTGTCAAATAAACCCAGCCCATAAGAGCAAAAGCAATTCAACAGAAAAGACAACAAACAGAATGTGATGCTAGGGATCTCCGCTAGCTATTGTAGTCTAATGTGACCCGCTGAAAGTCGCCCGGTAAACAGCTAGCTTTCGTCAGGGAGTAGGACTTTTTATCTGTTCCATAATTCATTTCCACCTTTTTGATGGGACCCGCTCCCTGCGTCGAGGGACAACTGATGAGCGGTTGATGTCGAAAACCTAATTACCGTAATTACCCCCGCGCCCATCCCTACCGGCCCGGGTGGGTGGGTGGGTGGGTGGGGGGCAGAGAGAGGCTTTGGGTTTCAGGGTGGTGGATGTGGGTGGTGGTGACAGTAGTGGAGGGGGCAGATTTCCGTACGTGTCTCCTAATGAAGGCGGATGACTCACTGTGCTCGGACATCATTTCCCCAGGAGTCGGAGACACGGATGATAGAGGGGAGAGAAAGGGTTGAGGGTTACAAAACGGTTAGCTATTAGTATGCAATAGAACATTTTTGTATTGGAGAGAATAAACTTTGATTGCATTTTTTGGTTTTGCTCTTGGAGTATAAGGATAGTAGTGTGATGTAGGCAAAAGACCACTTTGTATTGTTTGTCGTGCTGAAGTAACGCAGCCATTTGGGATCAGGGTTTGAATGAGGATGAGGAGTGTTTTAGTCTCACTAAGCCTACCTGCTGTCGAGCACATTGTGTGTGTAGGAAGTGGGCTTTAAGTGTTTTTTTACCTGCTCTCCCCATTTTACACAGTCACACACACACACTCACACACTCTTTGTCTGCTAACATTTGCTAGCATACTGTGGCAGCAGTAGCTGGGCTCTGCTCATTAGCTTCTTTGCATAGCCCTTGGTTGGCATCCCCTGCTGGGATTTGACAAAGAGTTAGGTGGCTAACTGGGTAGCTCAGCAAAGTTTAGCAGACCCTTACTGGCACAGATGAGGCAAGGTGCAAACCAGGCTGATCAGTGTCCACAGGCCAGACTATTGAAGAAGACTAATGCTGTACGAAGCCACTGCCTACATCAAAGAGCCTATTCCATTCACGGTCTCATACCGCTCAATGAGTCAGGTGTAATTATTAGAAAGATTGGTATTCGGAAAAGCTCCTGAGGGCGTGAGCAGGGTTTTCGTTACACAAGTCGGACAAGTTTATCAGCCGAATGAACTTCCCCTGGGTTTTAGTCCCGTGACCCTGAGTGCACTTTGGAGGTAAACTTGGAACTTGTAGTCCTGTAACACAGGATTCATTTAGTTGTGTTGCTTGTTTTGACTGAGGAACATTATACACAGCGTACATTGTTTAGGTCCTACCTAGCTTATGGTAGGAAGTGAGAGAGGGAGGGAGAGCAGGGGAATCGTTTCCTCCGATGTAAACATGAGTTTCAGGAAACAATTTGAACACAGAATCTCCTCTTCACTGACGAATTGGTGGAAAAAAAAATGGATTCAACGCCGGTCCTAGGTGTCAAAGTTTATTCAAACTCGGGAGTGAACCAACTAAAATACTGTCCGTTCCAACATCTTTTAATCCCATCTATGTCTCTCTTTTACTCCCTCCTACCAACCTAAGGCTGTAAAGTTATCACTCTTAAATTGTTGGTAATTTTCACCTAGCATGTTCAATACTGGACTGAAACAGTGCAGTTATTCACGTGGTCTCTCCTTACATATTCATGTGCGGTGGGCCTACTTGATGCCTCAGTGCCCTAATGTTAGTGATGACATGACGAAAACCACCATCCTGTGTGTGTTGGTGTGTCAGTGTGTGCGTGTATGCATGCATGCATGTGTATCCATGTGTGTGTGTCAGGGGGAGAGTAGGAGAACAAGGTTCCAGGAAGGAAGTGGCTAGCTAAATGGATATGATTACATCTCCCAGTAAACACAGGGAAATGGATCCCAACATTGACCTTCACCAGACCAGTGCCTTCCCAGCGCAGAGCTTCCCTAGACAGAATCAAGCCCATAGTCTATTGACCCAGAGTACTGGCTGATAATCAAAACCAAAGCTAGGCTCAAGTGCTAATCTACTACTACTCTGATGGCTCAGCATGATGCGCCTGAAGGCAGACATTTAATTGTCTTTTGTATTTTATGTTCGCCGTTTCACATAAAAATAAATATGTTCAAATTAAATGGTATTCTTGATATGAATATGCCTTTGCATTAAAATATGTTCAAAGCACAACAACATCTATGACAACCTTAACCATTGTGTTTCCTGGGACCATAACGGAAATAAGTGGCAAAAGCGATGAATGGCTTTATCTGAGGGGCGCTGTAGATTACCTACTGAGGCAGATAATGCATGAGCATGCAGTGTTCAAATAGGGTCCTGCCTCAACAATGACCCGAATGTACTTTAGAGCAAGGAGATGTTACTGAGCATGCGCTCACTCTGCAGGACTCTGTGAAATTCATCACTCTCCCTCGGTAACTAACGTCTTTTGGATCAGCCATCGATTACAACATTTTCCTCCGGCTGAGAAATACTCGTATCCATACACCCACTTGGGTACTGGTAACTGACTGAGACAACGAGACAATGCAGAAGAAAATAAAAGGAAAAAAAAGCAAATACACCCTAATTGAGTTGACCGTGTGATGTGTGAATTAACTATGGCATGTGCTTCTGTAAGCTTGTGTGAGGGGAGGGGGTCACTGTGTAAGGAGCACGTTGATTATAGCTGTGCAGTTTTCATTCGTTTTTAGTTGTATTTTAGGTTTGACTTTTTTTGTTGTCAAGTTTGAAAGCGGGTTAGTCTGGTTTCACTTCTTGAACATTTTAAGTTTTGGTTTGGTTTATGATGTTCGTTTTCAAGTTTTTTTAGTTTCGAGAGTCTAAAGGACACACACACACACACACACACACACACACACACACCACATTCCTGCCCCAACCTAGTCTGTTGGAAATGCTCACTCAGCCAGTTAACCATGGAGGTGAGAGGTCCAGGGTGTTTCAATGACTGTGTGTGTGTGTGTGTGTGGCTGCGTGCATGTGTGCTGGTCATTGTCCTGGCCCTGGGGGGGGATAGTCTCCAAGATTATTTGAAGGCGTGGATTGTAGTGATCCACACAGGGCTCTTTCTAAAGGGGATACGTGTGAGTCAACGAGGATGTGTTTTGAGTTTCAGTAAATACGGGAAAGTTACCGCCCGGAAAGGTATTTGGAACACAGTGCTTGAAAGTGGACCCCCCCTGCCAGGGGATTCGGGAACGCTGAGGTCTGACTCCCGACCGGCCAGGGAAACACAAACACACACAAATTATGAATAAAAAATATGAAGGCCAACACTTGGAGAACGCAACGGTGGGGTGGGGGAGGGGGAAGTGTGACAAAGCACAGCGCTGTCACTGTGATTGGGCTATGTTGCCCTGTGCGTGAGTGGCCCCCTGCCAGGATGTGGGAGGGAGGGAGAAAGGAAGGAAGGAAGGAGGTAGGGAAGATAGGAGAGGGAGAGGGAGAGAGAGAGATTGAGATTGAGACAGACCGGCGTAATCTCTCCGGAGAAAGGAAAAGATCTCTCACTCTCTCTCTCTGAGACACTCGGGTCCATCTCTTCAAGCTCCAGCACGTCTCTCGATGCACGCCATCTTTTTTTCTTTTTATACACTAGGCCTCTCTCTTTTACTCTCCCCCCTGCCCCTAGACAGGGTCACCACAGTGGGGTGCTGTTGGAGTTAGTGGAGGTAGATATTAGTGTGGTGCATGAATAACGTGCATTTGTACCTAAGGGGCGGTCTCATTGGCACTCTGAAAACCATGTTATGAGATGTGGGAAAATCCAAAGTCCAGAAAAGCAATCAGTGGCTTGACTCAACCAGACACCGTCACTGCCCTCCCCACCCAGCCCTCCATCCTCAAACATGACGTTGAGACCTTTTATGTCCACCCAATGGAATCGAGAGGGAGAGAGAATTGTGTTCAGACTTAATGAATATAGCATTCTGAGAGAAAGAGAGAGAGACTTTATGTTGTTTACCTTGAATAAAGAAGTTATTACAACTGCCACCCAGACTGCCAATAAGAAACTATCAAAAAATGTCGTAATAAAAATCCTGTTTTGTTTAGTTTTTCATTTGATGGTTCAAGCTGATGGAGATGATTTTGAGGTTGGAAAAACAAGGGATTTCAATAGGACCATGTTTTTTGGATTCGTGATGCTGCCTGAGCTGTGCAAGGAAACATTGAGAAAACATTTTTCCCCAGAACTCACCACTGGGTTTAGCCCTTTAAGTACTGCTATCAAAAATGTGACACGTTGGCTACCTCTTGGCTGCCGATACCTGACAGTTTCCATACAACACCTGAGTGTTGCGGGGCCGTTCGTTGGCAGGGCCCTGAGGCCTCTGATCTGAAGTGGGCGTGGCGGGGCTCGAGTCTCGACCCGGGCTGAACTGCATGCTGGTGTGATTTGTGAGCCTGGATGAGAGTCTCGGGCGCTATCCACTCTCTCTCTATCTTCGCCATGTTGACAGTAGAGCGATCCAAATCTCTGCAGGTCTCTCTCTCTCTCTCTCTCTCTCTCTCTCTCTCTCTCTCTCTCTCTCTCTCTCTCTCTCTCTCTCTCTCTCTCTCTCTCTCGTGTGTTTCTCATTCTATAGCTCTCTCGTTCTCTATCTGTTTGATTCTCTGTATCTGCTGTAATTCCCTCGATCATTCCTTCTGTTTGGCATACTTTTGGTGGTTTTTGTGCGTGCATGTGCGTGTGTGCCTCTCCCTAATAAACTTCCTGCACATAACTCAGCCCTGAACAGGCTCTGTAGTGTAGCTTACTGTAGTTGTTGATCCATGGGCAGCGCCGTTTGTTCTGCAAACTGCAGACAAGGTAGTGCTTTCTAAATGAATACACAACCCAATGCACGTGTGTGTGTGTGTGTGTGTGTGTGTGTGTGTGTGTGTGTGTGTGTGTGTGTGTGTGTGTGTGTGTGTGTGTGTGTGTGTGTGTGTGTGTGTGTGTGTGTGTGTGTGTGTGTGTGTGTGTGTGTGTGTGTGCGCGCGCGCGTGCGCTGATGCATGTTTTGATTTATTTTAAAGGTCCAAAACCGGTATGGGGTCCCAGCCTAGCAACAGTGGTTCCAAAGCATAGCAACCGTGCAGCTAGGTGCGTCCAGCAAAGATGCATTAATTGGGCCTACTGGCTTTGTGCCTCAGGAAGCTTCAAGCACATTTATATAAACTGGACTGTGAGCTTTTGTGCGTGTCTGTGTGTACTTGTGCATCAAAGATGACACAATTTTCAAATGAATAATTGGATTAAAGGATAAGCAAAAAAGATGGAGCATGAAACTGAGCCTGCAAGACATGTGAACAATCGGCATTGAGAGGCGTGCACACCAGAGAATCTCAAAGGGCAACAGAAGAGGAAGTGGAATAACCGAGAGAGAGCGAGAGAGAGAGAGCGAGAGAGAGAGAGCGAGAGACCCGATCAATGTCTCATAGGCTCCCCAGCCCCACCTCTCTACACTCTGACTGATCTGTATCTGCAGGCGGCCACGCTGCCCGTGATGGGGAGGACAGAGGGAGGGGTGGTGGGGGGATGCTTCTTCTTCTAACTGACTCGGTGCATTCCAACGGCCCCTGGACCGCTTAGGTGGCATGGTGGCATTATATGATTATTTTTCCTACGACGTTAGGTGAGGGGAACACGGACATACTCGGAGAACCCGGGGTCACTTCTCTCTCACTTTGCCTCAATTGCAAGATCTTGAGTGGTAACCACACTCTCTGTGTAGGAACCCGTTTACCTTATATATTTGAAATTATTATAGCATGCCGGTTAACTTCATCTCCCGATCGTTTGTAAACTGGATGAAAAGGAAGTGGCTGATGTGTCGTTTGGACACATTCAGAGCCGGACACTTTCAGAGCCGTCCAGCCTTCAAATCCATCAGATTTCCATCATTAAGCGGCACACTGTAGTCGAACAGTTGCCCAAACTGTTCGTCTTTGGAAGAGTGAGCGCAAGGGATCCGTTGTAAAGTTTAAAATAACCATTTGGCTATAGTCACTGCCTTCTGCTGCTTCTTGAAAGCAGATAAAAAAAAATATATATATATATGCCTTTCTATCTCTGCCGCTGCAGTCGCGGACCAGAGGAAAAGAGAGGTAGCTAGAGGGGGTGAGAGAGAAAGAGAAAGGAGGGGGAGATAAAGAGGCAGAGAACAGGACGAGAAAGCAGTACGAGACACAGATGGAGAGAGCGAGCGAGAGAGAGTCCGTTTCCTCCCGCTGTTCATCAAGAGAATCGCTCATCCCCGCTCTCTTATTTCCTCATGTGTGTTTCGCTGTCAAGCGGAAAGTGTGTGAGTGCTCTCCAGCCGAGAACAGTGGCTCGAAAACACACACTCTCTAAGACACACACCCTCACACACACACACGCTCACACACATACTCTCTCACTCTCACTTCTGCTGAGCAGCGCTGCCGGTGGACGTGTGTTACGGCGTTCTCTTGAGCGTGAGCCAACGAACAGAGGTGATCTTTGCCTGGAGTCGCGTCCCCGTTCCCAGCTGGTCAAGTGTTCATCACGGAGGTAGAGTGGTGGGGGTCGCGGGGGGGGGGGGGGCTGTCGTCTGCGTTTTTTGTTTTTTTCTGCCAAGTCCCGTTCTCTTGCTGTCTCGCCACGGCAACCGTGAACAGGCGAGAGAGAGCGAGAGAGCGAGAGAGATATAGAGAGAGAGAGAGAGAGAGAGAGAGAGAGAGAGAGAGAGAGAGAGAGAGAGAGACATGGGGGACCTCTGAACATCTGGGAGTGTGGTGCTCAGGAGGGTTGGAGGGGGGGGATGTCGGAACAGAGAGACGGAGAGAGAGACGGAGAGAGAGGGAGGGAGAGTGTGTGAGCACTCATCTGCCTTCTGAAGTCCTCCTGCTGCCGCTTGCAGAGTGGTGAGAGGGAGGGGGAGCTAGAGTGATTGGCCGAGAGCAGCGGGGAAGCGGCAAAGACGCGGGAAGCGGGATGGGCTGCCGTGGCAACTGAGGTCATCCGAGCGTGCGCCGGTAAACGTGGTGTTTGGCCGCAGCCACCGCCACCACCACCAACCACCACCGCCACCCCCACCAGGACTTCACCGAGGCCACTGCAGGTGCTGTGGGGAGGTAGAGGGGAGACCTGTACTGACCCAGGTACCCTACTCCCCACCCTACACCACGCCCCCCCCCCAATCCCGATCCATGCCGTATGACACCTGTTACACAGGAGCAGCCCGGAGGCGCGGCGGTCCAGGGATCGGAGGATGAGTGCGGTGGCGGAAGAGGGGGAGGCGGGGGAGGGCTGAGGAGGACGAAGAGGAAGAGGAGGAGGAGGACGACGACGAGGAATTGAGCCGCTGGGCAGTGTGAAAGGACAAAAAAGTGGGAGCCTTTATTTTTTTCCTGCTTCTTGCTTTCAACTGCCGGGAGGCAGATTGTCACTCCCCCACCCCCCCCCCCACCACCCGCCGGCCCCCCAGGGAGCATGCAGGTGTTTCAGATCGTCAAGGAGCTGGTGTCTCCGTCCAGACGCCGGGCGGCTGCCAGATTCGGAGGTGTGTGTGTGTGTGTGTGTGTGTGTGTGTGTGTGTGTGTGTGTGTGTGTGTGTACACAGTCACAAAACGGCTGTCATGCTACTATGATGGATCGGACACGCTTGGATGAACGTAGAGTGTGTGTGAGTGCGCATCCGTGTCTCTGTGCATCTTCACCAAGCGGCTTTGATGCTATTTTGCTGTCAGACATGCTTGACCGTAGAGAGTGTGTGTGTGTGTGTGTGTGTGTGTGTGTGTGTGTGTGTGTGTGTGTGTGTGTGTGTGTGTGTGTGTGTGTGTGTGTGTGTGTGTGTGTGTGTGTGTGTGTGTGTGTGTGTGTGTGGTCTGCTGTTTGTGGTGCGGTTTGTCATTGAGGACTCACGGCGACACCGGTTCTCCTTTGGCTGAACCAACACAGCGGTGGCCCTCAGCCGAAGCTCAGGACCCCTGGCATAGCCCTGTGTGTGTGTGCGTGTGTGTGTGCGTGTTGCCCTCACTCTAGGGGCATGTCTTATGTGTGTGCATGTGGGTGGCCCTTGTCACTGAGTTTTGCACCATGTGGAGTGACGAGTCGAGAGACCAATTGCAAGTCCCCGGGGGGGCGGGGCCATTGGGCGTTCACCCTTTGAACCCTGACGCTGTCCTTGCTCCTGATTGGGTCACACCGAGCCTGTCCACCATTTTCTCCTGAGGTGTTTTATATTTGTTCAGCTTTTTTACCGTGGCGTATTTTAATCGCAAGTGTTTCCAAGTCTCCGCAGCGCCAGAGGAAGTCGAACCACAGATTGTCAACTTTACACTCCGTTGCTCTTGAAATAGAACAGCCAGCTCACACATGTCATGCACACACACACACACACACAGATTCACACACACACAGACACAGACACACACAGACACACACACACTCATTTCCAGCTTCATTTGCATTTCCATGTTAACGAGGTGAAACAAGGGGTGAGTTGTTGCTTTAATGATGTTCAACACCCCAACACCTATAATAATAATGATAATAAATAATGAATTCATAATGAATTATGTCAATGATCATTAATCCAAAATCGGGGGGGGGGGGGATTCTGCTAAATATATTTAAAGTGGATTTTAATGTGTCCTTCTGACATTTCCGTCCGTCTTTTCCCCCACACGGACGGCCCTTTTTAGTATCCCATTAAGGTCTGGCGAGGGGGCCGGGCTAGCCTTTGTGGAAACAAATTTTCTTTATGCGAAACGTGGCACTACTACTGCTGCTCAAGGACTTGCTCTTGGCTTGTTATAATTAGTTTGGGTTTTCTTTGTGACAATCAGTTTCACAAGCCCTTCCTCCCAGCGCTAATGCTAGCTAGCGTGAACAAAGCCTAACACTGAGGCCTCTGTGCAGCACTAGCTAGCGTTAACACTCGCTAGTCTTGGCACTAGCTGGTGTTAGCGTGATGGCTCTCTCCCGACACTTTTGTTGGCACATGATGATGGCATCAAATTTTACAAGGATGATTCGATCTACCCATTTCATTCAGCCGTACTCGTGGCAATAAAACTCCAAACCAGCCCCTGCTTATCAATCTGTTCTTTCGACTTATTTAACCGAATTACAACAGTTTATCCATCAGTTGGTCTCTTGGGGTTCTACCATAACCGGATCTGTAATGGATTTCTTTATGTGTGCGTTCATATCCTCTTACTGTTATTTGTGTTGTTTGTAAACACATCGATTCTCTCTCTCTCTCTGTGTCTATCTCTCTCTCGGTCACTCATTTTACCTCTGTCTCTCTCTGTGTCTGTTTCTCTCTCTCTCTCTCTCTCTCTGTCTCTGTCTCTGTCTCTCTGTCTCCCTCTGTCTCCCTCTGTCTCTGTCTCTTTCTCTCAGTGTATCTCTCTGTCTCTCTCTCTCTCTCTCTCTCGACCACTTTGTCCGAGTTAGACTTTTGACGACACACAAGCGTAATCACTGACAATGGCGAGGGCTACTCAAACTGAGTGAGGAGAGTTTGAAATCCTGTATCGATCATCACCACCCCCGCCTCATCTCTTCCTCCTCCTCCTCCACATCCTTAAGACAAGATTGAGTTGATTGTGTGCTGATTGTGACTGTGCGTGTGTGTGTGCTGATTGTGTGTGTGTGTGTGTGTGTGTGTGTGTGTGTGTGTGTGTGTGTGTGTGTGTGTGTGTCTATGTGCATTTGTGTGTGCACTTTGCTTTCAGTGGCACTCTTTGTTTTGTATTTTTAGTGATTTTTCTCTCATCCCCTGACATTTGCTCGCTGCGCAATCTAATGAAAGAATAATCTAATGAAAGAATAAGCTCCGTCTTAACTCGATGGAGAAGGGGCATGAAGGGTCCTCTGGTCGCAGGCCTCCATGCTGCTCCCGCGCACGCTGGGCAGCTCTGACTCACAGGGGCCATGGTGCGCAAGTGTCAGCTCTTGTGTGTGCGCTTGTGTCAGTGTGCTTTTGTGTGTGTGTGTGTGTGTGTGTGTGCCATTGTTTGTGAGTGTGTTCGAGCCTGACTGATACAGGATATTTCGGAATATTGCCAATGCGCTCACTTGATAGTAACGACACCTCTGATGGGGATAAATGGTCTCTGTTAATAATTTTTCTGTAGTAGAGACAGAGAGTTTGTTATCCGAGATCAAGGATTGTACATCGAGGTTGGCCTGGCGTTGGTTTGAGGCCAGCCGCCGTTATTTGATCAACAACCGTTTATTGACCGGTATTACTAACTATACTACTCTATATTACTAGGCTTTATTACTCATACAGTCGGTGAGCACTCCCTTTTCCAAAGCAACTCGCAGACCAATGTCCAAGCTCTGGACATTGGGGGATCGAACCCACAAGCTTTTTGGGCTGGTGATGAAAACGTGTTTCTCGTAAGACATTACATGGAGGCAGAGCGTTTGGTTTAATGGAGTGTGATCCACGGGAAGACACACGGTCAGCATTTGAAAAAAACTGTTCATAACTTTTATAGGGAAAGATCACATTGTAGGCACAAACCTCCAAGGATATAAAGAAACTACCTTCTGTGACGGCTGGGACACTGAAACACTGACGTGACAGTCCTGCCCACCTCTAGGATTACTATTATACCATTAGAAGAAGTGGACGCTCCGCTCCATTGAGTCCCCCAAGGTCCAGTGGTCTCTCTCTTGTGGTCGGGGGGAGGAGAGAGAGAGGGAGAGAGGGAGGGAGAGAGAGAGAGGGAGAGAGAGGGAGAGAGAGGGAGAGAGAGAGAGAGAGAGAGAGAGAGAGAGAGAGAGAGAGAGAGAGAGAGAGAGAGAGAGAGAGAGAGAGAGAGAGAGAGAGAGAGAGAGAGAGAGAGAGAGAGAGAGAGAGAGAGAGAGAGAGAGAGAGAGAGAGAGAGAGAGAGAGAGAGGCTCCTCCAGTCCCCTGCCAAACCTGCAGCCAACCAAATCTCTCTTCCCTACTTTCTTGTCTCATATCACCTCTTCTTTCCTCTCTCCTCTCGCCCCTCTACTCTCCTCGCCCCTTCTCCTCACACTCCTCTCTTAGTATTCAATCGGTCACTACGTTTCTCCTTTCCAATTCTTCGTGTGTCTTGTCATCTTGTCACTTTTTCTCCCTTTCTTTTCATTTTATCCTGCTCTTCAATTTTCTTCTGTTCACTTCTCAGCAGCTTAATGTCTGTGCTCTGCATTATTAAAATGGTTCTCTGTCTTGGTCTCTCTGTCTCTCTCTCCTTCTCTCTCCTGGCAGTGGAAGGCCATGCTCACTCAATTATTCAAATGATGTGTGTCAGCCAAGTGCTTAGGACAACTTCTCTTTTATTTTATGACTGCTTAGTTTGGTTTTCGTAGTGTGTGCGTTGAGCATTAGATTGAAGGCTGTTTCTGATTTATTCAGTCCCTTATTTATTATGTTTTTGGTTTTTTTATTGTATGTTTGCGCTACCCATTATCTATGAGGCCCACATTACCTAGCGTGTGTACATGGGTGATACACTTATGAATGGGCTGTGACTGCGCTTGTCTTGCAGAAGCTAATCTTCGTTTCTGGTTTAGTTTTATTGCCAAAAGAGTTCAGGGTGAATATTTTAGAAACACAGACAAATAAAATAGGTTATTGGAAAGTATTGACCGGTAATATTGGCGTAAATCCAATAGTATGAAGATAAATAACTTTATTATTTTCTATATTTAATGGGTCTTTGTTTTATAAACAAGCTATCTGAGATGTTTTTTTGATATATTTCCAAATATATTTAACATCTGATCTTTGTCCCAGGGATCTAACCTAATTTGTACGGACTGTTATCGGACTGATATTTATGTTCAAATAACCGTTTGTAAGTAGTAGTTTGTTGGGTTTTCTGTTCTGGACCATCCGATCAACTCTCAGAAGATTCATATCAACAGCCTGGTATTTTCAGTTTTTAGTTGTGTTCTTTGGCAGTCTTTTTGTTAGCATTTGAACCATCATGGGACATGTCCTTCACCGACCCAGAGGGAGTTGCAATGTGCTTTCTGTTTTACGGTTGTGCAATGAATTCTTAAAGTGGGAAAAGTTATATTTTTTATATTGTAGCTTAATCTTGTTCATGTAGCCTAAATTTTTTGATGGTAAAACGGCAATCAAAAGTATAGTGTTACCCCTTCTCGGAAGTGTGACAACGTTATCTGTCAGACTCTGACCACTGTTGCAAGCAAAGACCGCTAGCATACAGTGGGGTTGCCCAGTTCAGAGTATATTTTATCACCCTCTGTGAGTCAAATAGGTGTGTGTGGGTGGGAATGTCTGAGTGATTGAGTTTGTGTGTGTGTGTTTTTTCACAAACCGGTCTCAACACGTAACGTGCAATGGTTGACCAATAACGGACATTACGCACTGTACACACACAGTGGGCGTGTCAAAACTCTTGTGAATGCAAAATCACGTCACCAGTCATAAGCAGTGAGCAAATATAATTTAAATATATGTCCTTGTTCAGCCATTAAGGATCAGTTGATGACAGTTCCTCCCTTGCATCACCGGTGTTTTAGCTCTGGTCTCAGGATAGCAAATCCAGTCGCCTACTGTTCTTTTAAATGAAGACCACATAGGTACAATGCTGGTTGAGGTAGCCACATTGGTATTAATGATCTCCAGGGAGAACTCGTGCTAATGAAAGGCTGCAGTATATCCGTATCTGGGCCACAGCCTTACTAGTTTGATACTTACTTTGATACTTACCCTGTTCCTGTCTCAAGTCTGGCTCTCTCTCCTTCTCTCTGTCACTCTCTCTCTCTCTCTCTCTCTCTCTCTCTCTCTCACTCTCTCACTCTCTCACTCTCTCACTCTCTCACTCTCTCACTCTCTCACTCTCTCACTCTGTGTTCTGTGTCTGTGAAAACAGTTGGAGTGAACTTAAATTGTCTTCATGAAGTTGAATTGATCCTCAAACCAGAGGACTGCAGTGAAAGGACTCGGTCCCCGGTGGCCCCCGGACCACATGTTATCCCATGTGGGTTATAATCTGGAGCCCATTCAAATATGATAATATACATGATTCATTAGTTGTTGCAAGCAAAGTTGCTTTTTCGACAAAGGTTAATTTTTACATAAAATTCCCCAGGGCTGCATTTAAGAATATCTTAAAGGCAACTTAAACTAAATCGCACCAAAATATTTCAGTCTCTATGTCACTTTCTAGGGGATATTTGGTTTATTTATTCTCAAAACATAACATAAAAGATGATAATCATCAGAAGAAATGGTAATCAGCAACAGCACAACTTTGACCACTGGTCGTCATAACAATGGAACACACACACACACACACACACACACACACACACACACACACACACACACACACACACACACACACACACACACCCCACCACCAAACCGCGTACACACAAACACTTTCCTTCTGTCTCTCTCTGTCCCCCCAGCACACGTCAGATAGGCTATATCGATGCAACTCGTCATGCAAGGCCACGTCCGTCTCATAATGGTGCTTTAATGGGTGCTGTTTATCATGAAGATGTCATCGTCTGCCCCCTCCCCCTCACCCCACCCCCTCCATGCATTTAATTCCCCTCACATGCAGTCTCCCCCCACCCCTATCCTTTGCCTCTCCCTGTTTAACTCTTCTCTCTACATCTGTGACTCTCTGTCTCTGTCTCTGTCTCTCTCTCTCTCTCACTCTCACTCTCACTCTCACTCTGTTCTTTCTGATGTCTTCAATGAGGCCTGTTGTTGTTTTGTTTGTGTTTGGGTGTGGAATGTTGTGAGTGGGACAGCCTGGCTCCTGAAGTCAACGTGGTCTAGTCTCTCTCTCTCCCTTCCTCTCGGTCTCTGTCTCTCTGCCTCTCTCTGCCTCAATCTGTCTCTCTTTTGATATCTGCGTGTAGCTTTATGTCTCTCTCTCTCTGTAGCTTTCTGTATCTCTGTAGTTCTCTGTGTCTATTTATCTCCGTCATACACACATACACACATCTTCTCACCCTCCCCATCTTGTTTTTCTCTCTGCCTCTGTTCTGAATTGGGTTTGACAAACGGAAGCATTGTTAGTGCAAAGAGCCCTTGACACTGACACACAACTTATCTCACTTCTCTTTCTCTCTCTCGCTCTCTCTCGCTCTCTCTCTTTGTTTATCTCCCTCCAATACCCTATCTGTCTCTCTCCCTCGCGCTTGTGTGTCATCGAGGGGCACCAGGGAGAGACACCCTCGGTTCCGCTTCAG
>NC_082400.1:10654053-10671553 GCF_031168955.1 Gadus macrocephalus | reverse complement strand
CACACACACACACACACACACACACACACCTGATGGAATTCCCAGAAGTCAAACCTCTTTCTGTGCGTTGGACTTGTGGCTAACTTGTTTGGCCCCAGCCAGCATCCTAATGCTAGTGTGAGTATGTGTGTGAGTGTGTGTGTGTGTGAGTGTGTGTGTTTGTTTGTGTTGCTTTGATAGTTTAGGCCTGCCAATTTCTGGTGTGAGTGTTTTTGTGTGTGTGCGTGTGTTAGGATGTGTGTACTCTTGGCAGCCTGGTGCTCACGCCTTCCTCTTTGTCACTCCGTCCTGTCATAAAAATTCCTCAGCAGCTCAATGAGATCTCTTTGGGGTTGGGGACCGATTGGGTTCAGGGGTGGCTGCCCTGACCCAAAAATCACTTTTTCGTAATACAACAGCAGAAAATACAGCTCTTCTAAATGACAATGAATATACCTCTTCAGTAAAGCTCAATAAGTTGTAAAGCTATTCGGATGGCTTGGCAAGACCGTTTTTTTGCCACATGACCGACGACCACCAGTGAAAGCACGAGTATTTCACCATTGTTATGATGACCAAGGCCGATATCTTTGTGTCGAATTTAGTTTCAAAACAGAAAAGACAAATCTGAGAAAGAAAAACAATCTCTTATCTTTCATGTACCTCGGATAGCAGTGAATGCTTGGCACTGCCGTATTGAAGTGGCTGTTCTGCCAACTGATCAATTTGTTAAAACAAGCTGCCTGTTGTTTGGCGATGGTGTGGCTTTTACCGAACAGCAGAGAGTTCAGGAACTTCCTGGTGGGGGCTGAATGGAGAAGGTGTGTGTGTGTGTGTGTGTGTGTGTGTGTGTGTGTGTGTGTGTGTGTGTGTGTGTGTGTGTGTGTGTGTGTGTGTGTGTGTGTGTGTGTGTGTGTGTGTGTGTGTGTGTGTTCAACTGCTGAGGGGAACAGGGAAGTTTGACTTGTACAGTGTGGAAGTGAATCGAGGGAAGTGGGAAGAGTGTCTAATGAACTTTTCTAATGAATTGGTGTATAAACAGCCTGTTTGACTCCATGACTTTAAAACAGAGTGGGCCTGGATCTAGATGTTCTTTTCTCTGTGTACGCACAGCGCACACATCTCTGTGTGTGGACTAACTGGACCAGTCAGTGGTTTGTGTGTGGTTTCTAGGTAACAAAGGCTACTGTGAGGAAGTCTTCCACACTGGTCTGTACACACACACACACACACACACACACACACACACACACACACACACACACACACACACACACACACACACACACACACACACACACACACACACACACACACACACACACACACACACACACACACACACACACACATACACACACACACTTTGTATTCATCCGGTAATATGTACCGGGGATCCATTTGTTTTCTGTCTGTTTGAAGATTTCCCTCCACAGGGAATCTAAATGAGACTTTAGCACTGAACTGTGGGAGTAATGACCCTCTCTGCTTCTGTCTACAGACTATTCAAAGAGATTGATATGTCTTTATGTCTAGTATTAAAGGTGTCCCCAGAAATTTAGAAAACCTTCTAAAGCAAAGTAGTTTAGCAGAGAAGGGAAAGATGTAGTGGGTTACAATTTAGGGATATGAATGGATCCTGGAGAATTTAAATGCAAGTTTTTAACAATATAATTGAAAACGTTTGCTATTTCCCAACAAAGAAAAAGTAAACATTTTGAACAAGAATGATAATTCTCCCTCCTTCTCCTTCTCCCTCTCCTCTCCCCCCCAGCGTCTGAAACGGAGCAGGGTGCGGCGGCCAGACTCGCGCAGGAACGTGCCGATATCGTCGCCAAATATGACAAGGTACGAGGAGCCGTCCAATCAGAATCCAACATGCGTTCTCATCAGCAGACAAGTGTGTGTGGGTGGATGGGTGGCCCTGTCGGGTGGGTATTTGCCCTTCAAGCCGATTTCACTTCCTTCTCCCGGGAACCTTATTCTAAACCAATCGGCCTGGAGTCACTTCACTTTCTTGTCGCCCTTTTCATGGCCTTTGTAGAACAGGAACCTCAACGTAGACGGGAAACTACACAAAAGATAAAACATCGGAATGTCTTACCGCACTTTTTACAGAATCGCAATACATATTAGGACTCAGACATCGTTGTGAAATCGTATCGTGAGGTCTTGGTCGACTCCCGTCCCGAGAGAACACAGCATATGCATATGTTGTGTACAGTCAGCTATAAGCATGAACACAGCATGCATATGTTGTGTACATTCAGCTATGGGCCTGTACACAGCATATGCATATGTTGTGTACAGTCAGCTATAGGCCTGAACACAGCATGCATATGTTGTGTACAGTCAGCTATAGGCCTGAACACAGCATGCATATGTTGTGTACAGTCAGCTATAGGCCTGAACACAGCATGCATATGTGTACATCTGTTGATAATCTCTTGAGTCGCATCAGTTCTTGACTGTACTGTGTGGCAGGGTATAGCCATTACTTACCAGATTAGCACAGTGATAATTGCACATCGGGTAATTGCTATCTGCAGAAGTGACAGGATAACTGGGATCGTAGAAGAAATGGCAGCTTGAATAATTGTACATTTTGGTCCCAATTATAAACGTTATGTATTATCATCCAATTCTAGATTTTCATTCTAATTTTGGCAGTTATTGCTTGAGTGCTTTTTTTTCAGCTCTCGAAATCACATTTACATTCAGGTCAATTAGCAGACGCTTTTATCTAAAGCCACTTATAACGGTTCATGCAAACATTCACACCGACGGCAGAGTCAATCATGCAAGGCGACAGCCAGCTCGTCGGGAGCAGTTAGGGTAAGGTCTTGCTCAGGGACACCTCGACACTCGAAGCCGGGGATCGAACTAGCAACCCGCTCTACCTTCGGTGCAAAATTGACCGAAATAATAATACGTGTTTTCTTTTTATCTTCCTCATTATATTTAGATGAGTCAGTGTTGGCAATGGCATCATAAAAATCCAAACACAGAACAGACACTGAATTCCCTGTAAGGTTACATACCGAGAAACATCTCTGGGAGGGAGAGACGGATGGTTCATTAGACCTGTGCGTGCGCGCGCGCCTGTGCGAGTTCCTTTTCTGTTTCTCTTTCTCTTAACCTCAAACATAACTATCATCCCAGTTGCGCTCGGAGCTTACCTGGGGAGTGCTCTAATTGTCTACTCTTTGAAAATTCATCATTCCAATTAGCTTCTGCTGTTATTAAATATTTGATTTCATATTTCTTTATAATTATTGTAAAATAATTGTGCCGGGGGGGGGGGGTGGAATGGATAGAGAAATATATTTAGACACATATATTTTATTTCTTTGAATCTGAATTGTATTTGTAGTTTTGTTTGTATCGTATTTGCATTCTGTGCTTTGGCAATCAAAATGGACTTTTTCCATTCCAATCAAGCCGTTTGAATCTTGAATCTTGAGATCTAGATCGGATCCATGCATAGATAGATGCATGTAGATACAATGATAAACATTGATGGATGGATAGATGCTAGGAAACACAATGCTATCCACTTGGATTGATAGATATGATAGAGCAGACCAAAGGCAGACCAAATCAGAATTTAATAGAAAGAAATAGTTTTTCTCCTCTAAGATGTTTGCGTCTTTGATTTAGTCGTATTTATTCAACGTTTCTCTGCCAATAATGGCTGCGAGGATTTAGACGTGGCCTGCACTGCGGCCAAACGTTGACCAGATTCAGAAATAAATCTTCCAACTCCAGCAGCTGGCCCTCTGTCTCTCTTCCTCTTAGTTTACGCCTCTCCACCCCTCTCTCGCTCTCGCTCTCTCTCTCTCCACCTCCGTCACGCTCTCTCTCGCTCTCTCTCTCTCTCTCGCTCGCTCGCTCTCGTTCTCTCTCGCTCTCGCTCTCTTTCTCTTTCTCTTTCGCTCTCTCTCTCTCTTTCGCTCTATCTCGCTCTCGCTCTCTCTCTCGCTCTCCACCTATGTCGCGTTCTCTCTCGCTCTGTCTCTCTCGCTCTCCACCTCTGTCGCGTGCTCTCTCTCTCGCTCTCGCTCCCTCTCTCGCTCTCTCTCTCGCTCTGTCTCTCTCGCTCTCCACCTCTGTCGCGTTCTCTATTTCTGTAATGTTGTGATTGCCTATACTCATCTGTGATGAAGATGATGATGATGATGATGCAATCATCAGGCAACTAAGAGCTGTGACCTTCGCAGGGCGTCTTCTCTGCCTCTCTCACTCCCTGCGCTCGCCATATGTGCGAACAATTACCATTGTTCACTCCTGCCACCGTGGGACATACGCGCACACACACATTATCATAACTCACAGCTTTCACCTTTGACCACACACTAGTTTTGATCTGGTTGTCACCCATCCATCATTAGTTGTCAGGCATCAGTTGTTCAATCTGCCGTCTCTCTCCGACATCTTTTGTTAAATTTGTGTTTCCTTTTTTCTTGCGTTTCAAAGAATTATCAAGGCGAGATTTTTGTGCGGCGGTTAGAGAATGTGTATTCGTTGCGTCGCTCGCTTCTGACAGCTGAAGGATCGGTGGTTCAATGGCTTGTGTTTGTGTGTGTAGGTGTGTGTGTTTGCGTACGTTTGTGTGTGTGTACTTGAGAGTGAATGGAAGGCGCCGAACGAGGAGGAAAAACGAGAGCTTTTGTTCCGCCGATCTATACTCCAGAAGAGAGGGCATCGCTCCCTTTTGTCCCCGCGTCGTGTTTCATCGATTTACAGTGCGAGTGATATTTAGGCAAAGTTAGCCTTCGTAAAAAACATTGATCGCCTGTTTTTACGCGTACATCGTATGCATGCATTGGCTCCCCGGGGCCCGCATGCATGTGTGCAGACATACATGTGTGCACGCATGCATGTGTAGAAAGAAAGACAGACAGACGATCTCTCTCTCTCACCTTCTATCTCTCTGACTCTCTATCTCTCTAACTCGCTAACTCTAACCCATTCTAACTCTAGCTCACTCGTAACGCATCTTAATTCTAATTCTGTCTCACACCCAAGCCTCTTATCTGCTGCTTGATTGTGCAGAGGTTGGAGTCAGGCATCTCCTGGCCCCGTTCATCCTGATACAGAAGGTCTTGAGTGACCGTTCCCCTCGTCCCGGTCATAGCCACGGGAGGCATTAACACCTTTGTCTCATCGTTGGCCTTTTCCTTCCGTTGCCCCCCCGTAAGCCTAAGTGGGGGGCCGGGGGGGGAGGCAGGGAGCCAGACAGTGACGCAGCTGGGTGTCTGGGCTGTTCATTTCACACCTGTTAGGGGTGACACACACATCGGAATACACACACACTAGCGTGCGCCACACACACACACACACACACACACACACACACACACACACACACACAGAGACAAACACACACAGAGACAAACACACACATCATATACTGATATATACTCCGCTAAGACACTTTATCACATGCTTGCCCGCGGTCCCGCTATCACGCAAAAGCACGTGCAGACACACACACATGCACGTGCAAGCACTCACATACAGACACACAGAAACACACACGAAAACATGCACTCACACACACACACACACACACGCACAAATGGAGTCATACAGACGCACACAAACATGCACACACACACACACACACACACATGCAGTCACACAGACACACACAAACGTACATGCAGTCACACAGACACACACAAACATGCACACGTACATGCAGTCACACAGACACACACAAACATGCACACTCAAACACACACACACATACACACGTGCAATCACTCAAAGACACACACACACACACTCTCCCCAAGGGCACCAGCCACGGCTCTGCAGTAATCTACGGGCCAATCAAAAACATGATTGGAAGCCCCTGAAGATCGTGGCTGGCATTCGGGATCGGACCCTCGGTGACAAGCTCATCAAAGGGGGAGAGTTTAACGCAGAACAAGCATGTTGGGGGTCCCTGAAGGAGTGCGCCCCTCTTAGCTAATGTACACACATACTTAACCTAATGTATACACACACATACTTAACCTAATGTATACACACCCAACCCCCCTAATGTAAACACATACACCCACCTAATGTTATCACACACCTTACCTAATGTAAACACACAAACCCAAACTAATGTATACCCACAGTCATCTCACCGAAGTTAAAAACACACCTTACCTTATGTTAACACATTCACCTCAACTAATTCATACACACACATCTCTCTAAATGTATATTCAAACTCACCTCACCTAATGTTTATGCACACACACACACACCTCACCTAATGTATACACACACCTTGCCTAATGTAAACACACACACCCCATATCTATTGTATACACACACACACACACACACACACCTCACCCAATGTAAACACACTCACCTCACTGAACGTAAACACACTAACCTAATGTTAAGACACTCACCTCGCCTTATGTATACACACACACCTCCCCTAATGTAAACACACACACCTTAACCAAAGTAAACACACGGTATACACACACACACACACACACACATGCACACGCCACACACGCAGGTATTTTGAGGGGCCATGCATTCTAGATACCCTGTTAATGTCTTCCTATTCCTCCTCCTCCTCCTCCTCCTCCTCCTCCCCCTCCTCCTCCTCCTCCTCCTCCTCCTCCTCCTCCTCCTCCTCCTCCTCCTCCTCCTCTCTCTGCAGGGTAAGGAGGCCACTGTGGAACCCTGGGAGGACACAGACTTCCGCCTGTACAAAGACATCGACCGCTTTGGTTTCCGCCAGTAAGGCCACACACACACACACACACACACACACACACACACACACACACACACACACACACACAACACACACACACACACACACACACACACACACACACACACACACACACACACACACACACACACACACGTATCTATATATAGGAGTATCTATAAGGGACTGTGTCCTTCGTTATTATCGTCATCATGGCTGCTCTTTCAAAGCCCAGCGTGAACGGTGGCGTCACTTTGAAGTAACCTAGGAAAAAAACATAATCACAGGCTGATGCCGTAGTTTAGTGACAAGAGGTGTGTGTGTGTGTGTGTGTGTGTGTGTGTGTGTGTGTGTGTGTGTGTGTGTGTGTGTGTGTGTGTGTGTGTGTGTGTGTGTGTGTGTGTGTGTGTGTGTGTGTGTGTCGGCGAGGCTCTCATACAGTGGTGTGCTGGTTCGTCTTATATTTAGGCTGGCACAGGGGAGTCATGGACGGGTTAACCACAATCATAGGGCCGCTGTATCTGGTCCGAAGGCCTCAGCCAGGACGGAGGACGGGAGGGAAATTACAGGGAGGGAAGGGAGGGGAGGGAGAGAGAGAGAGAGAGGGGGGGAGGAGAAGGGAGGGAGGGAGATGGGCAGAAGGAATTAGAGATACAGAGTGAGTGAGTCTGGGAGGGGAGGGAGATGGAGAGAGGGGGGAGATATCAAGAGAGAGAGAGAGAGAGAGTGAGTGTGAGGGGAGGGAGAGAGAGAGAGAGAGGAGGAGTGATATAGAGATAGTAAGTGAGAGGGGAGGGAGGGAGAGAGAGAGGAGGAGAGAATAGATAGATAGATACAGAGTGAGTGAGTGAGAAGGGAGGAGAGTAGATAGAGGTGATAAGACGCAGAGAGAGTGGGAAGTAAGGGGGGAAAAGAGGGAGTGAAACAGAGAGTGAGACAGAGAGTGAGAGAGCGAGGAGGGACCGGCGAGATGGTGGCAGAAGAGAAAAGACGGCAAAGAAACTAAATCGAAAGCTGAGCTGGGGCGATGAAGAACGAGGGAGGGGAGTGATTCAGAGATGGATTGATGGTGTGTGTGCGGTCGGAAGCCGAGTGTGCAAAGTGTCGAGCAGGGGATGTATGGTTGTGTTGATCAGCCCCGACGGATCAGGATTTGGGCTGGGAGGAGGATTCCGGACCTCCTCCAAAGTTTTAGCTGAGGTCAGAGGTCAGTCCCAACACTACTGGAGACGGAGCAGGGAACATGACATCTTCCCAGACCAGTGACATGACGTCATCAAATACCAGGGACATCTTTACAAACCAACCAATTCACTGTTATTCGTATGTGGTCCGTCTCTCGCTCACTCGGGCCTCTGACACACGCACACACACTGACACACACACACACACACACACTGACACACACACTGAGACACACACAGACATACACACACACAGACGCACACACACACAGACACAGACATGCGCGCACACACACACACGCGCACACACACCGACAAACACACAGACACAGACACACACAAACACACACTTCTGTGTCGGGGGGTAAAGGTCAAAAGGCGAAGAACGCGGGGGAGGGGGAATCCCCGAACTATTCTCTCAGGCAGCGTGGACGAGTGCAAGACCCTCGTCTCCTTCCGTTACCATGACAACAGCGTTCCGGCCGGCGCTTTGGATCCGAGATCACTTTCACTCATCCGCTCAGAGCTGCTTCCACCCGGCCCTCTGGGTGTGATGTGCTGTGCTGTGCTGTGCAGAAACAGTGTGTGGATGAAGTGTATCGTTCGGCTGTTCCCTGCCTTCAATATGTGCCGTCTTTTTGTCATAATACACTTTGTTTGTTTTTTCCACCCAAGGATGGGAGAAGAAAAATAACATTATATTCTAACAGTGGCCACAAGAAATATTTGGTTTGGTTCGCTTCCTGGGATAGCTGAACGATCCCCGTGGAGGCTGAGAAACTGTGATTGTCAGAGCCAAAATTGAGGGGAGGGGGGGGGTTTGGTCCGTTATTTCCTGTTTGCGCGAGCGCTGATAACTTTGAGGCCCCTCGCCCCTTTGATCCGTGGCCGGGAACCGTTGACCCCCCCCCCCTCGACGGGGCCACTGCTCGCTCAGTTCTCTTGTTGATCCGGAGATTCGGTTCTTACTGGATAACTGGTTTGTTTTCCTGCGCTGAAGTCCGGCAACACACATGAACGCCAGGACTGAACCGGGCCCAGGCCGGGGCGGTTGCATAATGGGACATTTCTCCTTTTATCAGATTTCAAAGGAGTCTATGATGTTTTGCAGAGTAGGATTGTGGGGTTGAAAACGTTAGAGACAATTCAAAGTCAAAGTCTAAATCAAAAAGAGTTCAGACCGTTTTGAAAATGAACGTTGAACCCATTTTCTTCTTATCTTTTATCTCCGCTTCCTCTCTCCTTTCTGCTGTGGATTACTTATTCCTCTTCTTTATCCTAAATCTTAACACCTCTCTCCTATTCTATTTTCTCTGCTTCTCTCCCGTGTTATTATATCTTCTATTCTCTCCTTCCCTCTCCATCTCCCCTTCACTCCTCCTCTCTTCTCTCCTGCTATTTTTCCACTCCTTCGTCCTCTACTATCTAATTTCTCCTCCTCTCTCCTATCTCCTCCACACTGTCCTTTCTCCTTTTGCCTCCTCCCCCTCTTCTCTCCTCTCTCCTTTCTCCTCCTCCCCTTTACTCTCCTTTCTCCTCCCCCATCTCCTTTCCTCTTTTCTTTCCCCTCCTCCCTCTCCTCTCTCTTTTCTCCTCCCTCCTCTCCTGTCTCCTTTCACCTCCTCCCTCTCCTCTCTCCTTTCTCTTCCCTCCTCTCCTGTCTCCTTTACCCTCCTCCCTCCCCTCTCCTCTCCTCTCTCCTCCCTCTCCTCTCCTCTCTCCTCCTCCCTCTCCTCTCCTCCCTCTCCTCTCCTCTCTTCTCCTCTCTCCTCCTCCCTCTCCTCTCCTCTCTCCTCCTCTCTCTCCTCTCCTCTCTCTCCTCTCTCCTCCTCCCTCTCCTCTCCTCTCTCCTCCTCTCTCTCCTATCTCCTCCTCCCTCTCCTCTCCTCTCTCCTCCTCCCTCTCTCCTCCTCCCTCTTCTCTCCTCCTCTCTCTCCTCTCTCCTCCTCCCTCTCCTCTCTCTTCCTCTCTCTCTCCTCTCTCCTCCTCTCTCTCCTCTCTCCTCCTCCCTCTCCTCCTCCCTCTCCTCTCCTCTCTCCTCCTCTCTCTCCTCTCTCCTCCTCCCTCTCCTCTCCTCCTCTCTCTCCTCTCTCCTCCTCCCTCTCCTCTCCTCTCTCCTCCTCTCTCTCCTCTCTCCTCTCTCCTCCTCTCTCCTCCTCTCTCTCCTCCTCCCTCTCCTCTTCTCAGTGCGGAGGAGCTACCGTCCTCCGACGCGGTGGAAGATAAGGTGAGTGTTGCCAATCTTCTCCTTCCTCTTCTCCTCCCCTCCGTCTGAAGAGGGGTGTTGATTGGTGCTTTCATCAAGGACCTTCAGCTGATACAAAATGCCAGCTGAGGCACCCAAGAGTACATAATGCAGCTGCTGCAAATGTTACAATATCGCAGCCAGACACCCACGCACGCACACACACACTCACTCACTCACTCACTCACTCACTCACTCACTCACTCACTCACTCACTCACTCACTCACTCACTCACTCACTCACTCACTCACTCACTCACTAACAAACATGAGAGGCAAACACTCACAACATGGTTAAAAGTTTGCTAAAATCAACACTGCACAGTGTTCCTCGTGTTAGAATAGCATTCAATTAAACGATTGAATCACCATTGTTCCCTGCATGCCCTGCTTTTCAACACATTTTGGCACACATTTAAACAGTTACTTTATTTTCTATTCTTTTTTTTTTCCGCCAACCTTGTTTTCCTTTTTATGTTCACTTTTGTCGGCGGCTATTTTTGGCACAGATGAAGAGACACATTTCTTGACGTGTCACTTCCTGTCCCCCCCCCCCCCCTCCCCCCCTAGCAAAAGCACCTAGAGCTGGAGCGGACCTCCAAGTGGCTGAAGATGATGAAGAGCTGGGACAAGTACAAGAACAGTGATAAGGTGAACAACCTGCTCCTCCATCACAAACACACACGCACACGCACGCAAGAGCGCCCGCACTCACACACGCATGCCCGCACGCACGTACACACACAAATAGACACATGCGCATGTAGGCACACACGGAAATGCCCGCACAAGCACGCATGCCCACATACTTACTCTCTGAGAAACACACACACACACACACGCACTCTTAAAAATACTCAGTCACTCAGTCACACACTCACTGACTCACTCTCTTACTCTCTCACTCATTCACCCACTCACTCACTTAATCACTCACTCAAAGAATCACACCTGCACCAACACAAACATCCACAATGATGCGTCCAGATGCCTTTTACGTAAACACATAAGTGTATTTAAATATTGTTTCACACCATTAAACATAATAACACACGCATGCACTCTCTGACTATCAAACACACACACACACACACACACACACACACACACACACACACACACACACACACACACACACACACACACACACACACACACACACACACACACACACACACACACACCACACAGGGAGGAGGGATTGGTCTAACAGATGCTCATCAGAGTGTAATTGTGAAGCACTTGCTGTGGAGTCCCAAAGGATGATTGAGCAAACAACACACACTCACAATACCACGGCGCCCACTCAGCCCACCCTCGCCTTCTTCAAACCCACCACACACATATGCAAGCACGAACACACACACACACACACACGCATACATACAAACAAGCACACACACACACACATACAAACAAGCACACACACATACAGGCTATTGATCGTCTGTTGACGCATCATGTTCCAACAGAGCTGTTGGTAATTGAGGGAGGAAATTGAAAAGAGAAAACGCACACACACACACACACACACACACACACACACACACACACACACACACACACACACACACACACACACACACACACACACAGTGACCCATCTTGCATGGTGTTAGCTACATGTTTTTTTCCCGCTTTATTAACTCAGCAGTGTGTCCTTGACATGCTGTATTAAAGAGGGCTCGTTCTCTCTCACCTCCCAGGCTCTGTCTCTCACCTCCCTGTCTCACTCTCTCACTCCCTCACTCACTCTCTCTCTCTTGACACACACAAACTCTATAATGATGTGTGTGAGTGTTCAGATGGCAGGCAGCTCACCTACACAACCATTGATCACCATCGATCAGATTGTAGTTTTAGATTTCCATTCACCTTAAGGAAATCACCCGACTTGTTCTGCAGAATTCAGCTGTGCCAGATAGTTAATAGACATTAAGTGAACCTTGACCTCTTCGGATCAAGGTTCATGACTGAGGGGCATGTCTGGGAATGGCTTTGTGTGTTTGTGTGCGTGTGTGTGTGTGTCTCTCTCTTTGTGCTTGTGTTTATATATGTGTGTATGTGTGTGTCTTTTTGTGTTCACTTGTTAGTGTGGGTGTATGTTTGTATGCCTTTTTTTCTGTTCATGTATATGTGTGTGTGCCTGTGTGTGTTTGTCTGTGTGTCTTTTTGTGTGTATGTGCGTGTGTGTCTGTCTTTTTAGTTGGTTCGCGTGTGGGTCTTTTTGTGCGTGTGTGTGCGTGTGTGTGTGTGTGTGTGTGTGTGTGTGTGTGTGTGTGTGTGTGTGTGTGTGTGTGTGTGTGTGTGTGTGTGTGTGTGTGTGTGTGTGTGTGTGTGTGTGTGTGTGTGTGTGTGTGTGCTCCCTGACCACTGTCCGTCTCCTCCAGTTGTCTCGGAGGATCTACAAGGGGATCCCTCTGCAGCTCCGGGGGGAGGTGTGGGCCCTGCTGCTCGACATCCCCAAGATCAAGGAGGAAAAGAAGGACTTCTACGAGGTAACCACACACACACACACACACACACACACACACCATCCATAGTACCCTTCCAAAATACAGAAATACTGGATTTTCGCTCACAAAGGAAAATGAAACATCCCCCTGCTGGGACCCGAGCCAACCGCCAGCCCCCCCCCCCCCCCCCCCGTTTGCCCTTGTATGAAAACCCACTACTGCTCCTGAGTCCTCGACTGCAGAGTTCACCAGCCTTTTATTTTTTTTGTAATTCAAGTTTTTTTATTGAATTTTCGCTTGGATGACGGTACAATGTTACATATGCAGAGACATGCGTTATTACGGTACAAACAAAGTCTTTGCCCTAAATAAAAAATTGTCAAATTAATCATAAAAAATAAATAAAAATACTTGTATCTGTAAACACAAGAGAAAACAAAAGCAGCTATAGGGGCACATTCAGATTGGAGTGACTCGAAGGGTTATCCATGCAACAATCAAAAGAAAAGCATCGGTACATTCCATCAACCGTGTTCACCTTACAGGTTTATCGGTCAGTGTGATATAAGTCCAGAAACTATCCCATGCTGGTGCTTTATCCTTTATTATAGTATTCAGCTTATTAAGCATGTTTCATATGAGGCTGTTTTTATCATGGCGTTAGCCCATTCTTTAAACCCTGGAGTTGTAGGTGTTTTCAAGTGTTTAAGAATTGTCCTTCCAGCCACTGTAATGCCAACCATGATGACAGAAAACTCTTGACACTTGACATGTTACGTAGTTGACTTCTGTCACCTCGCAGGCATTTTTCTCCCGGCCCATTTGCCAAGGTACTCCAAAACAAATCTCCAAAAGGGCTGAGTAGATGTGCATTGCCCGGTAAACATTGTTTTATGGCTTGTTATTATTAAAGAGTGTCACCTTGTGCATTTGATCTTTCGTTCTTTTCCATTGCGGTTTTGTGTTCCTTTGTGTTAGCTAAATCAACCCACTGGGAGAATAAGCAGCGTTGCTGACTTTATCTTTCCACTGGTTCGCCCCTACCTTCTATTTGTTATAATCGTGCATAAGGGCGGCGCTGGCAGTCTTTGCTCAGCCGCTGCATGTGTATGCATCTATATTATACCGTTTGCATACGAGGTGGTCCGCGTGATCCACGCCTGGTCAAAGGTGAGGGACCACCGATCTACCGGATGCTTAATCCAAAGGGACTCGCAGTGGTCCCAGATGCAGGTCATTGACGAGCAGGTGGTACTCTTTATAGAGGTCGACCTTGGGGTTAATCAGGGGTCAAACCAGCACCTTCCAGATGAGAGTCAACACCCCGCCTCTACGATTTCCCCCCAGAATGACGTGGTTTCACTGGGGCCGCTCTACCTGCGATATTAATGCGACTTACTGAGCAGTCATTCGGTTCAAAGAGATTTCATAAAGCATTTTTGAGTCGTGAGTCATTGTTGTGGGATATAGAAGAGGCCAGTGTGTGTGGGAGGGGGGTGTGTGTGTGGGTGTGTGGAGCAAGAATAATATCAGGATATTGCGATTGGATTTTGGATGACAGATACTTCCAGATTAGTTCTCATTACTAAATAGCATTTTCGGTTGTTTTTTGATGCGTAGTGAATAGTTTTAGTTCGTAATTGACATTCATTACATTCAACATTCATAGTCTCCTTGCCAATATCGCTGTCTTATTTCAAACTTGGATCACAGCAGATGTAATACAAAGGGATCATACCTTCATCAATATTTAGGCATTTGTTCCAAAATAAAAGTTATGTATTTAACTTTTGTTGAGCAGTCTTTAAATTGAATGCAGGTCTTTTCCTTCTCGTGAGGGCCCACCCCATTGCTATGCTAAGCTAACGCGTTCAATTTGTTTCTCCTGCAGAAGCTAAAGATCAGAGCTCGAGGACTGTCGCCCGACATCCGTCAGATCGACCTGGACGTGAACCGCACCTACCGGGACCACATCATGTTCATGCACCGCTACGACGTGAAGTAGGAACACACACACACACACACACACACACACACACACACACACACACACACACACACACACACACACACACACACACACACACACACACACACACACACACACACACGTACGTACTCTACATCCACCTATTGAAAGCCCTGCTATGATTCATCCGCTTGCATGATGTTACTGACCTGAATCGTTCTTCTTATGACTTCATTAATTACGTGGTGTCCTTCAAACACTCTCTTGTTATGACTTTCGCCCTCTTTATCGCTCTCTCTCTTTCTTAACGCACGCACGCACGCACACACACACACACAATGACTATAGAAGTGGGTGTGGTTCCTGTACATTGTATGGTTGTAAGAGAGAGCCAATAAGCAGACCTCGAGTCCAGGAGAGCACGCGTATACACACATGCACACACACGTGCACATGCACATGCACACGCACATAAACGGGCACATATTAATCTGCAAACGCATACCCAATCACATAAAATTGTCCCAGTGAGTTAATGTTTGTCTGTGTAAATGTTTGGATGCATGTTAATGTTTGTGTTAATGTTTGTATTTGCGTTAATTTTTGTGTTAAATTTTGTACTTGTGTTAACGTTTGGGTGAATGTTTGTGTTTTCAGACAGCAGGCTCTGTTCCATGTCCTTACAGCCTACTCCATTTACAACACGGTGAGTCACGATCCCAAACTCGCGCCCTGTTTGCCTTTCTTGAATAACCCTGATTCATTCATCTCGGCTTTTTTTTTTTAAACCAGTTATATTTTTAATTTTGACATAAGTGCATGGTACTTGGACATGCACAACCTGGCTCATAAATGTAAATCTTATCGAATATCATTCTTGCGAAATTTAACACGGCGTTCGATGTCCTGTAAATAAATACCCACAGGCTAAGGTTTCATTCCTAGCGATGCATGTCCTCTACCACGCAATTCTATCCACCGCACTCGATTGAACCTGTACGTTACATTTACCTTCAATGTGATGTGAGCTCTTTTTTTAAGCCACAGTTTCAGTACCAATGTGTCCAAATTGCTGTAGGTTCCAATTGTGATTCTGGTCATTTTGTCGATGAAGTATAATTGCTCACTATTAAAAAGTAGAATTGTACTTTGCTTGTCTTAACTATTAGGCGACCTTTTGAGTTTTTGAATGGCGCCCTGAAATTAAACTTATTATTATTTTTAACCGTGTTTATCTGAGCTATTCTGCCTACGCACAAATCGAAACAATTTGAGATCTCTCAGTTTGTCTGTGTGTGTCTTTGAGATGTTAATCATCTAACCTTCTTCATTCCCTTTCCCCCCGAACCCAACCTCTTTTCCACCTCCTCCTTCCTGATCCCTCTCTTCCTCATCCTCCCCTTTCTCCTTCCTTCCCACCTCCCTTCCTTCCTCCCTCCCTCCCTCCCTCCCTCCCTGCCAACCTTACTTCCTGTGCTGACAGGAAGTGGGCTACTGTCAGGGTATGAGTCAGATCACGGCGCTGCTGTTGATCTACATGAACGAGGAGGACGCCTTCTGGGCCCTGGTCAAACTGCTCTCAGGGCCCAAGCACTCCATGCACGGTAACAAACATTCATGAAACTCCACTTTCACCACCCTGAAACACACTACAGGAACGCACACAAACGCATCCCTTACTCCATTTGAAGTCCTATCCACGTTGAGTTGTAGCCATCCCCTGGCCTTGCCGTGGTCTCTGACATTAAAACACGCTAAAACTGCTTCCTGACCCGCATCCACTTGGTCCAAGCCCATGTTAGCTTTTTTGTCAATGGGGAGGTCCTGGTAAACATGGCGGATCCCTGGCCGGTGTTGGTTTTCGTGTCCACGGAGAGATAGTCGTAGAAAAGGTCTCTGTAGTGCACAGGTAGGGACGTCCGATTGGCTCGTAAAATCCAACCCGGGATTGTCCTGTTCGACTCCACCTCGGATAAGGCCTTTCTGAAGATTTGCTCAAATCCATTTATTTTACAGTCCATTCAAAAGTTAAATTATAAATTAATGTCTTGAACATTGTTGGAACCAATACATGCTCAGTAAGCAGAGTATAATTCATAGTTGAAATATCAGTAGGATAACCTAACATTACCGAGTGTACTACTCTATGGATGTTCTTAGTCAACAAATACGGACGGCTAAATCAAGTACTTAGTACTCAGTGCCCATCCCCAATGTTAACGTTCCAAGCCTCACAATTCTGGGGAAAAGGAAATCCACTAATCCACTTTGGCTCCCGGTAAACAATTAAAACATGGTCGTAAACAGAGAGACACACATTTCCCAAGGAGGCAAAGCATCTGTGCTTTCTGAGGGGGGGAAAAGCAAGTACATAAAAGGCTGTAGTATTACATGAGCCAGAAGGCAGCGATTTCAAATGTCACTTTTGTAACAAGTCTAGACAGGTATTTTCTCCAGGCACACTTGGAGCATAAAAAAACACTGCCTATATCTCATCATCATTCTCTCTTCTCTCTCTCTCATCCTCCCTCCCTCCCTCCTCTCTCTTCCATCCTGTCTCTTTCTCCCTCACCCCCCATCCCTCCCTCTTTCCCTCCCGGTGCCTTTTTTTTCTCACCCTCCCTTCCTCCTCTCTCCTCCATCCCGTGTCTTTCTCCCTCCCTCCCATCCCCTCTCTCCATCTCCCCTCCGCCCCCATCCCTCCCTCTCTACCGCCCACTGTCCCCTTCCTCCTCTCTCCTCCCTCCCATCCCCCCCTCTCCCCCCTCTCTCCCTCCCCTCTCCCCCCTCTCTCCCTCCCCTCTCCCCCCTCTCTCCCTCCCCTCTCTCCCTCCCTCCTCTCTCCCTCTCTCCCCATCCCTCCCTCTCTACCACCCACTGTCTCCTTTCTCATCCTCCCCTTCCTCCTCTCTCCTCCCTCCCTCCCTC
>NC_082400.1:10624362-10653953 GCF_031168955.1 Gadus macrocephalus | reverse complement strand
GGAGTGGGGGCTACGCCCGCCCCCCCCACCCCGACCTCCACGCTGCTCCAGATGGTCCAGGCCAGGGGCCGCGGCCACGCCCACGCGGCGGCCAACCACAACTCCAACGCGGCGTCCAGCTCCCGCCAGCCGCCCGTCGGCCCGCGCTGGGTCAAGCCCTCGGAGACCAAGCTGGAGGCGGCCAAGGCGGCGGCGGCCCAGGAGGTCCGCCGCAGCCGGGGCTCCAGCCCCGACGAGGCCTCTGGCGCGGCGGGCCAGCGGCGGCCCCCGTCGCGGGGCCTGGTCCCGGGCGCCGACCGCGGCTCCAACGCCTCGCAGTACGACAACGTCCCCGAGACGGGGGGGCCCGCCGCCCTCGAGGTGCCCGAGCCGGACGGACCCCCGTCGCGGTTGAGGACTCCCCCCGTGGAGAGCCCCTTCCGCACTCCGTCCCCCCGCCAGCCCAGCCCCGTGCCCCCTCCCGGCAGCGGGGCGGGGAGCATGGGCTCGCTGGTGCTGAGCCCCGGGGGGCCCCAGGCCTCCCGTATGACCAGGCACCACATCCCCCCGCCGCTGACCCTCACCAGCCCGCCGGGGGGGGGGTACCACGGGCCCGGACCCCGGGGCCACTACCCGGCCGGCCCCCACCACGCCGCCCAGCCTGCGCCCCAGCAGCATCAGCAGCAGTACCCCCCCGGCCGCCAGGGCACGGCGCCTAACTTCTACCCCGGGGTCCCGGACCCCCGGCTCGGAGACGAGAGACTCTACGGCCCGCCCCGGCCCCCCGGGGAGCGTGCCTACGCCACGGTGCAGCACCCCCACCCCAACCACCGCCACCCACAGGGCCTGTCCCCGGAGAACAACCACCCGTACGCCACCCACCACCGGTACCCCCCCAACGGGAGCCGGGACCCCCGCATCTTAGCCCCGCTGCCCATGGACTCGGGGCAGCCCATGCTCCGGGAGGGCGCCTTGTACCGCCAGCACCGTCACAACGGGCGGTCGGCCACGCCCCCCACACACCCCCAACACCACCACCTCCACCACCACCACCAGCCCCATGCGGACTACAGCCTGGTCGACGGGCAGCCGCCCCCGCCCGGTCGCCCCCAGGGGTCGGAGGGGGGGACGGGCCGAGACCCTCACTCCTCCTCGGGGGGCGTGCCCCGGTCGACCAGCTTCCAGCAGGCGCAGATGTCGCCGCTGCAGGAGTTTGTTTTCCCCGACGTGGCGGCGCCACACTTCAGGACCCCGTTCCAGCAGCAGCAGCAGCAGCAGCAGCAGCAGCAGCAGCAGGCGGTGATGCAGCAGCAGTTCCCGGCGCTGTTTGGAGCGCCGGACTACCGCCACGCTCAGGAGGCCTTCGCCATGCAGGAGTCCATGCTGTTGTGAGGAGGGAGACCGAGAGACCGAGAGAGACACACACGGAGAGAATGGTTTGAGGGGAAACAGGAAGTGAAAGGTGGACCGACGGATGTACTGTGCTGGAGGGGAGAGATTTAGAGAATAAGGTGAAGTCACTCACACTATGGCAATAGACGGGCTTTGATTCTGACGTCGGTTAGGATCGTCCTCGTGTGTTTTCGTTGGGGTTTGTTTCCGTTTGTTTGGGCGGTCGACTCTTTTGGTTAAGTTTCTTGTGTAGTTTTCTCTGTGTTGTCGGTTCGTTTTAAGTGTGTTGTTTGCTTTGCTGTGCTTTATGTGTTAAAGTAGGGTTCTCGCTGGCTCCTCCACTGCACTGCGACGGTGCGGGTCAACCCAGCCTCCGGAAGTTTCCACCGATCACTGTAAACTATGAAATGATGACGCAACGACCTGAACGGACCGAGAGAGAGAGCTATTTTATTTTTGGATGTGAAATCATTGCGAGAGGTGACATTATATATGTATCTTTATATATAGATATGTATACAAGTGTCTTTTTAGAGTCTTAAATGTACAGTTACTATTTTTTTGTTGTCGTCATTACTGTAGTAATACTGAGTATTAAAATCAGTAGGGGGCGGGCTGTACTCCCGGAGAGACAAAAAAAACACATCCATTCCTTTTCTTTTTTTAATATATGTTTGCAACAGATAATTTACGTTAGTTTTGTCCGCCGTATGCGCGTTGATCTTATTTTTTTGAAAGAGAAGAGTTTATGGTTAAGCAACTAATATAATAATTTGTTTACTGAGAGTTGTGACTTCTATTTTGACTTGAGTACAAGCACCTCCAATTTAGTTATTTTTCTTTGTCTGCTTTATTTTTTAATGATTGGAATATTTTCCTTTTTGTTATTGAGATTATTCTACCATTGCTGTTTCGGCAATGCTTGTTCTTGATCTGCTGATACATTGGTGTACACATGGATACATTTCAAGTATGCAGGCTTGTGTCAAATTTAGATTTTGTTTTGCTTGAGAAATGCCAAGGGCTGTTTTTGTAAGGGCTCTTAGAGAGAAATTGTGTGCGTTTGTTTTGTCAACCCTATCCTGATTTGCAGTCTTATATTACTTACAGAACATTAGCTGGACGTCATTTTCAACACGCGTCACATTCACGCAAACACGCACACCATTACGTAGGCCTACATTTAACTTGAGCAAACATTAAATAACATTGTGTATTACACTCCGTATTCACATGTACACTAACAGTGCCCCCTAGTCTTCAATGTGTGAATCACACATTTCAGTCGCTAATTGGCCATATGCCGTTATTTCTCATTATTTGGCGTAACCCTAGTTGTCAACAGTATTGCAAGTACTGTTTTTATTACATTCCCATTTTTTTATCATCAGACTAATTTCCTTCACAATTCTCTGATTCTTTGTTTAATAAAACAAGTTTGATTGAAATCAATAAGTGACTGTCATTGCCTTTGCGATAGGCCTATCCCATTTAATAGCATGGCCTATGATTAAAAAAAAAAAAAAGATGCATTTTATATACATACATACCTGCAGAAAATGCGTGTGAACGCTGAATGAAAAGCGCAAAGCATAGTTGAAAATACAGAAATGTAAAATGAATTGAACTGAAAGAATGCACCTGCACTGCTGAAAAACCTGAAGGGTCAAATGTATTACGCTGATACAACATTCACACTAACAACGATTTCAATATCTAGAGTGTGAATGCTGAGATTTGCTTAAACTGGCTGACTAAGATGTATTTACATTTAATTTTCTACTTGTTGCTGTTTTCACATTAAGCCCTTTAAGAAATCCCCTTTATCCTCTTCTTGCCGGTTTCGTCCACTTATTTGGTTATTCCGCCCTCTGGTGGAGGAAAGTGTTCGTCGAGGGACACTGTGCTTGAGCCGGAAGATGAATTGTGTTTATTCTAAATTATGAGCGAGCACAAACGCTACTCTATTAAAAAAGGTCATCCAGCGGCCACCCAAGTAGGCCTAGTTGTTACTGAAATGTATATATGGAGATGATTCATTGATACGGATTTCGTTTGGATGAAACCTAATGGGAAACCCAAACCCTAATAGGAAACCCTTACCCTGGCCTTAAGGCAAACCCTTGAACAAAAAAACTGATCCTAAAATCAGACCCTAATAGGAAACCCTAAACCTAACCAGACAACCAAACACCAAACCCTTAAACCATTGGTGCTCAAGGTGCGGGCCAATGGCGGCCCGCAGAAACATACCTGGTGGTCTGCAATGATATACAGATGTAAGTAAAAAAATTATCTATATATTATTATATCAATATTAATTTAAACAAAAAATATATATATAAAGAGTAAAGTCGACTCTCTAGCTCTCAATTAAATCCTGTTACATTTGTTAGTTTTAATCCGACTGTACATTACTTTGAAAGTTTCATGATTTAGACCTCACTTGACCTCACTCCCAGAGGTCCACGGTGCAATGTTTTTTTTCACCCCTGGGATGCTAACGGCGTTCCCGCTGATTTTTTTTCCTTTGGCGGCCCTCAGTCTAATTTTTGGTTCCTAAATTGGCCCTCAGCTGTCACAACTTTGAGAACCCCAGCCTTAAACCAAACTTATGTTTTTTTAATTTAGGGCTGGTATTTCTGGATTTTTGAATCTTCTCTTGGTTTTTTATTTGGTTGGCAGGTCTTAACAGAAAGATAACAAAAGTCTGCAAATCTTTGTTTAATCGTTCAATCAAGTCAGTTCCAGGCAGTGACATTTTATCTTATATTTGTGACGGTCCACCAAGAGGTTAAACGGAGGCCTCTTTAATAGCATTAAATGCTGTATGTCAGTTGAAATGAACAACTATGATCATGCCTCATTATGAGTGGTAATGTGATCCAAACACAAGATTTCTTTACTCAAAACAGACCTCAAGTCAAACCCAGTGTTAGACATAGGCCTCGTTACTCTCGTCGGTTCTGATATCAAGAGATATTTAAACCACCAAATACTTAAAGGATAGTGTGGTGCAGCAGGCCGTCACCAGTACCCTTGCAAACCTCACGTACCGTCCAAAATCTTGACAGTAAAGACCTCCTCCTCACCGTTCATACAAATACTGATCACATTCATTCCCCTTTGGCAAAAAAAATAAAACATTGAGCGACAGCAATTAATTATGAAACCTGTGAATTCAATTATTCCCGCCAAAACCCTATTGAAGGTTCACTCAGTTAGCATCCGCCAACCGTTGAGCTAAATGCACAACAAACACTTTTAAGGTTGAATTACAACAACTTGTTCTCTTCCTCTGGAAAAGTCATTAAAATACTTAATCGACAATACTGGAATCAAAACTGGTACACTACATCGGTACAAACAGTCCAGCCTCTGCGGGGTCACTCGTGGGCCTTTTCCGCCGCATGGCTCCAGACGGGCTTGCGTTTCTCTATGAAGGCCCGGATGCCCTCCTGCCCGTCCCGCAGGGCCAGGTTGTCCACCATGACCTTGGAGGCGGTGGCGTAGGCCGCGTCTCGACCCTGCGCCATTTGCCTGGAGGACAGGGAGAGGTGGGTGTCACGAGAATGTTGAAAGGAACTGGTCAAAACCCAACATCTGGCACTGCACTACCTAGATTACTTGACTTTACCCTGTATCTAATCCACTTGATTATTTATTATCATATTGCTCATACTTATGGTACTGTCCATCTATGCTGCTTTCATCCGTTAAATCAATCGTTATATCAATCTTATGCTGCCCATATCAAATGAAAACATAACGGGTTACACTGTAGTTTTTTTATCGGTATTCAAATAAAACATAAGGGGTAACGCCGTCCTTTTTTACTCCCTGTCATCAAACAAAAACAAAGGGGTAACACTCGTTTTTTTAATAAAACATAAGGGGTAACACTCGTTTTTTATCAAATAAAACATAAGGGGTAACACTGTCGTTTTTTATCAAATAAAACGTACTGTCGTTTTTTATTGCCCGTCATCAAATAAAACGTAAGGGGTAACACTGTCGCTTTTTATCAAACAAAACGTACTGTCGTTTTTTATTGCCCGTCATCAAATAAAACGTAAGGGGTAACACTGTTGTTTTTTATTACCCGTCATCAAATAAAACGTAAGGGGTAACACTGTCGTTTTTTTAATAAAACATAAGGGGTAACTGTCATTTTTTATCGGGCGTCATCAAAAAAAACATAAGGGGTAACACTGTCGTTTTTTATCAAATAAAACATAAGGGGTAACACTGTCGTTTTTTTAATAAAACAAAAGGGGTAACACTGTTGTTTTTTATCGGCCGTCATCAAGAAAAACATAAGGGGTAACACTGTCGTTTTTTATCGGCCGTCATCAAAAAAAACATAAGGGGTAACACTGTCGTTTTTTACCAAATAAAACGTAAGGGGTAACACTGTCGTTTTTTATCGGCCGTCATCAAAAAAAACATAAGGGGTAACACTGTCGTTTTTTATTAAATAAAACATAAGGGGTAACACTGTCGTTTTTTATTCCCAGTCATCAAATAAAACGTAAGGGAAACACTGTCGTTTTTTATCGGCCGTCATCAAAAAAAACATAAGGGGTAACACTGTCGTTTTTTATCGGCCGTCATCAAAAAAAACATAAGGGGTAACACTGTCGTTTTTTATCAAATAAAACATAAGGGGCAACACTGTCGTTTTTTATCGGCCGTCATCAAAAAAAACATGAGGGGTAACACTGTCGTTTTTTATCGGCCGTCATCAAAAAAAACATAAGGGGTAACACTGTCGTTTTTTATCAAATAAAACATAAGGGGTAACACTGTCGTTTTTTATCGGCCTTCATCAAAAAAAACATAAGGGGTAACACTGTTGTTTTTTATCAAATAAAACATAAGGGGTAACACTGTCGTTTTTTATCGGCCGTCATCAAAAAAAAACATAAGGGGTACCACTGTCGTATTTTATCAGATAAAACATAAGGGGTACCACTGTCGTAGCATTAACAATGGGGCGGCTTAGCTCAGGAGGTAGAGCAGTTGTCTTGTAACTGAAAGGTTGGTTGTTCGATCCCCAGCTCCACCTAACTGCGCAATTATAGTACAATTAAAAACATGAGGCGTAACACTGTCGTTTTTTATCAAACATAAGGGGTAACACTGTCATTTTTTATTCCCAGTCATCAAATAAAACAAAAGGGGTAACACTGTCGTTTTTTATCGGCCGTCATCAAAAAAAACATAAGGGGTAACACTGTTGCTTTTTATTCCCCGTCATCAAATAAAACATAAGGGGTAACACTGTCGTTTTTTATCAAATAAAACATAGGGGGTAACACTGTCGTTTTTTATCGGCCGTCATCAAAAAAAACATAAGGGGTAACACTGTCGTTTTTTATCAAATAAAACATAAGGGGCAACACTGTCGTTTTTTATCGGCCGTCATCAAAAAAAACATAAGGGGTAACACTGTCGTTTTTTATCGGCCGTCATCAAAAAAAACATAAGGGGTTACACTGTCGTTTTTTACCAAATAAAACTTAAGGGGTAACACTGTCGTTTTTTATCGGCCGTCATCAAAAAAAACATAAGGGGTAACACTGTCGTTTTTTATCGGCCGTCATCAAAAAAAACATAAGGGGTTACACTGTCGTTTTTTACCAAATAAAACTTAAGGGGTAACACTGTCGTTTTTTATCGGCCGTCATCAAAAAAAACATAAGGGGTAACACTGTCGTTTTTTATCAAATAAAACATAAGGGGTAACACTGTCGTTTTTTATCGGCCTTCATCAAAAAAAACATAAGGGGTAACACTGTTGTTTTTTATCAAATAAAACATAAGGGGTAACACTGTCGTTTTTTATCGGCCGTCATCAAAAAAAACATAAGGGGTAACACTGTCGTTTTTTATCAAATAAAACATAAGGGGTAACACTGTCGTTTTTTATCGGCCGTCATCAAAAAAAACATAAGGGGTAACACTGTCGTTTTTTATCAAATAAAACATAAGGGGTAACACTGTCGTTTTTTATCGGCCTTCATCAAAAAAAACATAAGGGGTAACACTGTTGTTTTTTATCAAAAAAAACATAAGGGGTAACACTGTCGTTTTTTATCAAATAAAACATAAGGGGTAACACTGTCGTTTTTTATCGGCCGTCATCAAAAAAAACATAAGGGGTAACACTGTCGTTTTTTATCAAATAAAACATAAGGGGTAACACTGTCGTTTTTTATCGGCCGTCATCAAAAAAAACATAAGGGGTAACACTGTCGTTTTTTATCAAATAAAACATAAGGGGTAACACTGTCGTTTTTTATCGGCCGTCATCAAAAAAAACATAAGGGGTAACACTGTTGTTTTTTATCAAAAAAAACATAAGGGGTAACACTGTTGTTTTTTATCGGCCGTCAACAAAAAAAACATAAGGGGTAACACTGTCGTTTTTTATCAAAAAAAACATAAGGGGTAACACTGTTGTTTTTTATCAAATAAAACATAAGGGGTAACACTGTCGTTTTTTATCAAATAAAACATAAGGGGTAACACTGTCGTTTTTTATCGGCCGTCATCAAAAAAAACATAAGGGGTAACACCGTCGTTTTTTATCAAATAAAACATAAGGGGTAACACTGTCGTTTTTTATCGGCCGTCATAAAAAAAACATAAGGGGTAACACTGTCGTTTTTTATCAAATAAAACATAAGGGGTAACACTGTCGTTTTTTATCGGCCGTCATCAAAAAAAACATAAGGGGTAACACTGTTGTTTTTTATCAAAAAAAACATAAGGGGTAACAATGTCGTTTTTTATCGGCCGTCATCAAAAAAAACATAAGGGGTAACACTGTTGTTTTTTATCAAATAAAACATAAGGGGTAACACTGTCGTTTTTTATCAAATAAAACATAAGGGGTAACACTGTCGTTTTTTATCGGCCGTCATCAAAAAAAACATAAGGGGTAACACTGTTGTTTTTTATCAAATAAAACATAAGGGGTAACACTGTCGTTTTTTATCGGCCGTCATCAAAAAAAACATAAGGGGTAACACTGTCGTTTTTTATCAAATAAAACATAAGGGGTAACACTGTCGTTTTTTATCGGCCGTCATCAAAAAAAACATAAGGGGTAACACTGTTGTTTTTTATCAAAAAAAACATAAGGGGTAACACTGTCGTTTTTTATCGGCCGTCATCAAAAAAAACATAAGGGGTAACACTGTCGTTTTTTTTCAAATAAAACATAAGGGGTAACACTGTCGTTTTTTATCGGCCGTCAACAAAAAAAACATAAGGGGTAACACTGTCGTTTTTTATCAAAAAAAACATAAGGGGTAACACTGTCGTTTTTTATCAAATAAAACATAAGGGGTAACACTGTCGTTTTTTATCAAATAAAACATAAGGGGTAACACTGTCGTTTTTTATCGGCCGTCATCAAAAAAAACATAAGGGGTAACACTGTCGTTTTTTAACAAATAAAACATAAGGGGTAACACTGTCGTTTTTTATCGGCCGTCATCAAAAAAAACATAAGGGGTAACACTGTCGTTTTTTATTTAATAAAACATAAGGGGTAACACTGTCGTTTTTTATTCCCAGTCATCAAATAAAACATAAGGGGTAACACTGTCGTTTTTTATCGGCCGTCATCAAAAAAAACATAAGGGGTAACACTGTTGTTTTTTATCAAATAAAACATAAGGGGTAAAACTGTCGTTTTTTATCGGCCGTCATCAAAAAAAACATAAGGGGTAACACTGTCGTTTTTTATTAGATAAAACATAAGGGGTACCACTGTCGTTACATTAACAATGGGGCGGCTTAGCTCAGGAGGTAGAGCAGTTGTCTTGTAACTGAAAGGTTGGTTGTTCGATCCCCAGCTCCTCCTAACTGTGCAATTATAGTACAATTAAAAACATGAGGCGTAACACTATCGTTTTTTATCAAATCAAACATAAGGGGTAACACTGTCATTTTTTATTCCCAGTCATCAAATAAAACGTAAGGGGTAACACTGTCGTTTTTTATCGGCCGTCATCAAAAAAAACATAAGGGGTAACACTGTCGTTTTTTATCAAATAAAACATAAGGCACAACACTGTCGTTTTTTATCGGCCGTCATCAAAAAAAACATAAGGGGTAACACTGTCGTTTTTTACGAAATAAAACGTAAGGGGTAACACTGTCGTTTTTTATCGGCCGTCATCAAAAAAAACATAAGGGGTAACACTGTCGTTTTTTACCAAATAAAACGTAAGGGGTAACACTGTCGTTTTTTATCGGCCGTCATCAAAAAAAACATAAGGGGTAACACTGTCGTTTTTTACCAAATAAAACGTAAGGGGTAACACTGTCGTTTTTTATTCCCAGTCATCAAATAAAACGTAAGGGAAACACTGTCGTTTTTTATCGGCCGTCATCAAAAAAAACATAAGGGGTAACACTGTCGTTTTTTATCGGCCGTCATCAAAAAAAACATAAGGGGTAACACTGTCGTTTTTTATCAAATAAAACATAAGGGGCAACACTGTCGTTTTTTATCGGCCGTCATCAAAAAAAACATAAGGGGTAACACTGTCGTTTTTTATCGGCCGTCATCAAAAAAAACATAAGGGGTAACACTGTCGTTTTTTATCAAATAAAACATAAGGGGTAACACTGTCGTTTTTTATCGGCCTTCATCAAAAAAAACATAAGGGGTAACACTGTTGTTTTTTATCAAAAAAAACATAAGGGGTAACACTGTCGTTTTTTACCAAATAAAACGTAAGGGGTAACACTGTCGTTTTTTATCGGCCGTCATCAAAAAAAACATAAGGGGTAACACTGTCGTTTTTTATCGGCCGTCATCAAAAAAAACATAAGGGGTAACACTGTCGTTTTTTACCAAATAAAACGTAAGGGGTAACACTGTCGTTTTTTATCGGCCGTCATCAAAAAAAACATAAGGGGTAACACTGTCGTTTTTTATTAAATAAAACATAAGGGGTAACACTGTCGTTTTTTATTCCCAGTCATCAAATAAAACGTAAGGGAAACACTGTCGTTTTTTATCGGCCGTCATCAAAAAAAACATAAGGGGTAACACTGTCGTTTTTTATCGGCCGTCATCAAAAAAAACATAAGGGGTAACACTGTCGTTTTTTATCAAATAAAACATAAGGGGCAACACTGTCGTTTTTTATCGGCCGTCATCAAAAAAAACATAAGGGGTAACACTGTCGTTTTTTATCGGCCGTCATCAAAAAAAACATAAGGGGTAACACTGTCGTTTTTTATCAAATAAAACATAAGGGGTAACACTGTCGTTTTTTATCGGCCTTCATCAAAAAAAACATAAGGGGTAACACTGTTGTTTTTTATCAAATAAAACATAAGGGGTAACACTGTCGTTTTTTATCGGCCGTCATCAAAAAAAACATAAGGGGTAACACTGTCGTTTTTTATCAAATAAAACATAAGGGGTAACACTGTCGTTTTTTATCGGCCGTCATCAAAAAAAACATAAGGGGTAACACTGTCGTTTTTTATCAAATAAAACATAAGGGGTAACACTGTCGTTTTTTATCGGCCTTCATCAAAAAAAACATAAGGGGTAACACTGTTGTTTTTTATCAAATAAAACATAAGGGGTAACACTGTCGTTTTTTATCGGCCGTCATCAAAAAAAACATAAGGGGTAACACTGTCGTTTTTTATCAAATAAAACATAAGGGGTAACACTGTCGTTTTTTATCGGCCGTCATCAAAAAAAACATAAGGGGTAACACTGTTGTTTTTTATCAAAAAAAACATAAGGGGTAACACTGTCGTTTTTTATCGGCCGTCATCAATAAAAACATAAGGGGTAACACTGTCGTTTTTTTTCATATAAAACATAAGGGGTAACACTGTCGTTTTTTATCGGCCGTCAACAAAAAAAACATAAGGGGTAACACTGTCGTTTTTTATCAAAAAAAACATAAGGGGTAACACTGTTGTTTTTTATCAAATAAAACATAAGGGGTAACACTGTCGTTTTTTATCAAATAAAACATAAGGGGTAACACTGTCGTTTTTTATCGGCCGTCATCAAAAAAAACATAAGGGGTAACACTGTCGTTTTTTATCAAATAAAACATAAGGGGTAACACTGTCGTTTTTTATCGGCCGTCATCAAAAAAAACATAAGGGGTAACACTGTTGTTTTTTATCAAAAAAAACATAAGGGGTAACACTGTCGTTTTTTATCGGCCGTCATCAATAAAAACATAAGGGGTAACACTGTCGTTTTTTTTCATATAAAACATAAGGGGTAACACTGTCGTTTTTTATCGGCCGTCAACAAAAAAAACATAAGGGGTAACACTGTCGTTTTTTATCAAAAAAAACATAAGGGGTAACACTGTTGTTTTTTATCAAATAAAACATAAGGGGTAACACTGTCGTTTTTTATCGGCCTTCATCAAAAAAAACATAAGGGGTAACACTGTTGTTTTTTATCAAAAAAAACATAAGGGGTAACACTGTCGTTTTTTATCAAATAAAACATAAGGGGTAACACTGTCGTTTTTTATCGGCCGTCATCAAAAAAAACATAAGGGGTAACACTGTCGTTTTTTATCAAATAAAACATAAGGGGTAACACTGTCGTTTTTTATCGGCCGTCATCAAAAAAAACATAAGGGGTAACACTGTCGTTTTTTATCAAATAAAACATAAGGGGTAACACTGTCGTTTTTTATCGGCCGTCATCAAAAAAAACATAAGGGGTAACACTGTTGTTTTTTATCAAAAAAAACATAAGGGGTAACACTGTTGTTTTTTATCGGCCGTCAACAAAAAAAACATAAGGGGTAACACTGTCGTTTTTTATCAAAAAAAACATAAGGGGTAACACTGTTGTTTTTTATCAAATAAAACATAAGGGGTAACACTGTCGTTTTTTATCAAATAAAACATAAGGGGTAACACTGTCGTTTTTTATCGGCCGTCATCAAAAAAAACATAAGGGGTAACACCGTCGTTTTTTATCAAATAAAACATAAGGGGTAACACTGTCGTTTTTTATCGGCCTTCATCAAAAAAAACATAAGGGGTAACACTGTTGTTTTTTATCAAATAAAACATAAGGGGTAACACTGTCGTTTTTTATCGGCCGTCATAAAAAAAACATAAGGGGTAACACTGTCGTTTTTTATCAAATAAAACATAAGGGGTAACACTGTCGTTTTTTATCGGCCGTCATCAAAAAAAACATAAGGGGTAACACTGTTGTTTTTTATCAAAAAAAACATAAGGGGTAACACTGTCGTTTTTTATCGGCCGTCATCAAAAAAAACATAAGGGGTAACACTGTTGTTTTTTATCAAAAAAAACATAAGGGGTAACAATGTCGTTTTTTATCGGCCGTCATCAAAAAAAACATAAGGGGTAACACTGTTGTTTTTTATCAAATAAAACATAAGGGGTAACACTGTCGTTTTTTATCAAATAAAACATAAGGGGTAACACTGTCGTTTTTTATCGGCCTTCATCAAAAAAAACATAAGGGGTAACACTGTTGTTTTTTATCAAATAAAACATAAGGGGTAACACTGTCGTTTTTTATCGGCCGTCATCAAAAAAAACATAAGGGGTAACACTGTCGTTTTTTATCAAATAAAACATAAGGGGTAACACTGTCGTTTTTTATCGGCCGTCATCAAAAAAAACATAAGGGGTAACACTGTTGTTTTTTATCAAAAAAAACATAAGGGGTAACACTGTCGTTTTTTATCGGCCGTCATCAAAAAAAACATAAGGGGTAACACTGTCGTTTTTTTTCAAATAAAACATAAGGGGTAACACTGTCGTTTTTTATCGGCCGTCAACAAAAAAAACATAAGGGGTAACACTGTCGTTTTTTATCAAAAAAAACATAAGGGGTAACACTGTCGTTTTTTATCAAATAAAACATAAGGGGTAACACTGTCGTTTTTTATCAAATAAAACATAAGGGGTAACACTGTCGTTTTTTATCGGCCGTCATCAAAAAAAACATAAGGGGTAACACTGTCGTTTTTTAACAAATAAAACATAAGGGGTAACACTGTCGTTTTTTATCGGCCGTCATCAAAAAAAACATAAGGGGTAACACTGTCGTTTTTTATTTAATAAAACATAAGGGGTAACACTGTCGTTTTTTATTCCCAGTCATCAAATAAAACATAAGGGGTAACACTGTCGTTTTTTATCGGCCGTCATCAAAAAAAACATAAGGGGTAACACTGTTGTTTTTTATCAAATAAAACATAAGGGGTAAAACTGTCGTTTTTTATCGGCCGTCATCAAAAGAAACATAAGGGGTAACACTGTCGTTTTTTATTAGATAAAACATAAGGGGTACCACTGTCGTTACATTAACAATGGGGCGGCTTAGCTCAGGAGGTAGAGCAGTTGTCTTGTAACTGAAAGGTTGGTTGTTCGATCCCCAGCTCCTCCTAACTGTGCAATTATAGTACAATTAAAAACATGAGGCGTAACACTATCGTTTTTTATCAAATCAAACATAAGGGGTAACACTGTCATTTTTTATTCCCAGTCATCAAATAAAACGTAAGGGGTAACACTGTCGTTTTTTATCGGCCGTCATCAAAAAAAACATAAGGGGTAACACTGTCGTTTTTTATCAAATAAAACATAAGGCACAACACTGTCGTTTTTTATCGGCCGTCATCAAAAAAAACATAAGGGGTAACACTGTCGTTTTTTACGAAATAAAACGTAAGGGGTAACACTGTCGTTTTTTATCGGCCGTCATCAAAAAAAACATAAGGGGTAACACTGTCGTTTTTTACCAAATAAAACGTAAGGGGTAACACTGTCGTTTTTTATCGGCCGTCATCAAAAAAAACATAAGGGGTAACACTGTCGTTTTTCACCAAATAAAACGTAAGGGGTAACACTGTCGTTTTTTATTCCCAGTCATCAAATAAAACGTAAGGGAAACACTGTCGTTTTTTATCGGCCGTCATCAAAAAAAACATAAGGGGTAACACTGTCGTTTTTTATCGGCCGTCATCAAAAAAAACATAAGGGGTAACACTGTCGTTTTTTACCAAATAAAACGTAAGGGGTAACACTGTCGTTTTTTATCGGCCGTCATCAAAAAAAACATAAGGGGTAACACTGTCGTTTTTTATCGGCCGTCATCAAAAAAAACATAAGGGGTAACACTGTCGTTTTTTACCAAATAAAACGTAAGGGGTAACACTGTCGTTTTTTATCGGCCGTCATCAAAAAAAACATAAGGGGTAACACTGTCGTTTTTTATTAAATAAAACATAAGGGGTAACACTGTCGTTTTTTATTCCCAGTCATCAAATAAAACGTAAGGGAAACACTGTCGTTTTTTATCGGCCGTCATCAAAAAAAACATAAGGGGTAACACTGTCGTTTTTTATCGGCCGTCATCAAAAAAAACATAAGGGGTAACACTGTCGTTTTTTATCAAATAAAACATAAGGGGCAACACTGTCGTTTTTTATCGGCCGTCATCAAAAAAAACATAAGGGGTAACACTGTCGTTTTTTATCGGCCGTCATCAAAAAAAACATAAGGGGTAACACTGTCGTTTTTTATCAAATAAAACATAAGGGGTAACACTGTCGTTTTTTATCGGCCTTCATCAAAAAAAACATAAGGGGTAACACTGTTGTTTTTTATCAAATAAAACATAAGGGGTAACACTGTCGTTTTTTATCGGCCGTCATCAAAAAAAACATAAGGGGTAACACTGTCGTTTTTTATCAAATAAAACATAAGGGGTAACACTGTCGTTTTTTATCGGCCGTCATCAAAAAAAACATAAGGGGTAACACTGTCGTTTTTTATCAAATAAAACATAAGGGGTAACACTGTCGTTTTTTATCGGCCTTCATCAAAAAAAACATAAGGGGTAACACTGTTGTTTTTTATCAAATAAAACATAAGGGGTAACACTGTTGTTTTTTATCAAAAAAAACATAAGGGGTAACACTGTCGTTTTTTATCGGCCGTCATCAATAAAAACATAAGGGGTAACACTGTCGTTTTTTTTCATATAAAACATAAGGGGTAACACTGTCGTTTTTTATCGGCCGTCAACAAAAAAAACATAAGGGGTAACACTGTCGTTTTTTATCAAAAAAAACATAAGGGGTAACACTGTTGTTTTTTATCAAATACAACATAAGGGGTAACACTGTCGTTTTTTATCAAATAAAACATAAGGGGTAACACTGTCGTTTTTTATCGGCCGTCATCAAAAAAAACATAAGGGGTAACACTGTCGTTTTTTATCAAAAAAAACATAAGGGGTAACACTGTTGTTTTTTATCAAATAAAACATAAGGGGTAACACTGTCGTTTTTTATCAAAAAAAACATAAGGGGTAACACTGTTGTTTTTTATCAAATAAAACATAAGGGGTAACACTGTCGTTTTTTATCGGCCGTCATCAAAAAAAACATAAGGGGTAACACTGTCGTTTTTTATCAAATAAAACATAAGGGGTAACACTGTCGTTTTTTATCGGCCGTCATCAAAAAAAACATAAGGGGTAACACTGTCGTTTTTTATCAAATAAAACATAAGGGGTAACACTGTCGTTTTTTATCGGCCGTCATCAAAAAAAACATAAGGGGTAACACTGTCGTTTTTTATCAAATAAAACATAAGGGGTAACACTGTCGTTTTTTATCGGCCGTCATCAAAAAAAACATAAGGGGTAACACTGTCGTTTTTTATTAAATAAAACATAAGGGGTAACACTGTCGTTTTTTATTCCCAGTCATCAAATAAAACGTAAGGGGTAACACTGTCGTTTTTTATCGGCCGTCATCAAAAAAAAACATAAGGGGTAACACTGTCGTTTTTTATCAGATAAAATATAAGTGGTACCACTGTCGTAGCATTAATGATGGGACGGCTTAGCTCAGGAGGTAGAGCAGTTGTCTTGTTACTGAAAGGTTGGTTGTTCGATCCCCAGTTCCTCCTAACTGCGCAATTATAGTACAATTAAAAACATGAGGCGTAACACTGTTGATTTTTTATTGCCAATCAACAAATAAAACGTAAGGGGTAACACCGTCGTTTTTTATCAAATGAAACATAACAGTGTCGTTTTTTATCAAATAAAACATAACGCTGTCGTTTTTTATCAAAAAAAACATAAGGGGTAACACTGTCGTTTTTTATTCCCAGTCATCAAATAAAACGTAAGGGGTAACACTGTAGTTTTATTAAAAATGGGGTGGCTTAGCTCAGGAGGTAGAGCAGTTGTCTTGTAACTGAAAGGTTGGTTGTTCGATCCCCAGCTCCTCCTAACTGCGCAATTATAGTACAATTAAAAACATGAGGCGTAACACTGTCGTTTTTTATTCCCAGTCATCAAATAAAACATAAGGGGTAACACTGTCGTTTTTTTAATAAAACATAAGGGGTAACACTGTTGTTTTTTAAATAAAACATAAGGGGTAACACTGTTGTTTTTTATCGGCCGTCATCAAATAAAACATAAGGGGTTACACTGTCGCTTTTTATCAAATAAAACATAAGGGGTAACACTGTTGTTTTTTTATTTCCCGTCATCAAATAAAACACAAGGGGTAACACTGTCGTTTTTTTAATAAAACATAAGGGGTAACACTGTCGTTTTTTTATCACCCGTCATCAAATAAAACATAAGGGGTTACACTGTCGTTTTTTATCAAATAAAACATAAGGGGTAACACTGTCGTTTTTTATCGGCCGTCATCAAAAAAAACATAAGGGGTAACACTGTCGTTTTTTATCAAATAAAACATAAGGGGCAACACTGTCGTTTTTTATCGGCCGTCATCAAATAAAACATAAGGGGTAACACTGTTGTTTTTTATCAAATAAAACATAAGGGGTAACACTGTCGTTTTTTATCGGCCGTCATCAAAAAAAACATAAGGGGTAACACTGTCGTTTTTTATCAAAAAAAACATAAGGGGTAACACTGTTGTTTTTTATCAAATAAAACATAAGGGGTAACACTGTCGTTTTTTATCAAAAAAAACATAAGGGGTAACACTGTTGTTTTTTATCAAATAAAACATAAGGGGTAACACTGTCGTTTTTTATCGGCCGTCATCAAAAAAAACATAAGGGGTAACACTGTCGTTTTTTATCAAATAAAACATAAGGGGTAACACTGTCGTTTTTTATCGGCCGTCATCAAAAAAAACATAAGGGGTAACACTGTCGTTTTTTATCAAATAAAACATAAGGGGTAACACTGTCGTTTTTTATCGGCCGTCATCAAAAAAAACATAAGGGGTAACACTGTCGTTTTTTATCAAATAAAACATAAGGGGTAACACTGTCGTTTTTTATCGGCCGTCATCAAAAAAAACATAAGGGGTAACACTGTCGTTTTTTATTAAATAAAACATAAGGGGTAACACTGTCGTTTTTTATTCCCAGTCATCAAATAAAACGTAAGGGGTAACACTGTCGTTTTTTATCGGCCGTCATCAAAAAAAACATAAGGGGTAACACTGTCGTTTTTTATCGGCCGTCATCAAAAAAAAACATAAGGGGTAACACTGTCGTTTTTTATCAGATAAAATATAAGTGGTACCACTGTCGTAGCATTAATGATGGGACGGCTTAGCTCAGGAGGTAGAGCAGTTGTCTTGTTACTGAAAGGTTGGTTGTTCGATCCCCAGTTCCTCCTAACTGCGCAATTATAGTACAATTAAAAACATGAGGCGTAACACTGTTGATTTTTTATTGCCAATCAACAAATAAAACGTAAGGGGTAACACCGTCGTTTTTTATCAAATGAAACATAACAGTGTCGTTTTTTATCAAATAAAACATAACGCTGTCGTTTTTTATCAAAAAAAACATAAGGGGTAACACTGTCGTTTTTTATTCCCAGTCATCAAATAAAACGTAAGGGGTAACACTGTCGTTTTATTAAAAATGGGGTGGCTTAGCTCAGGAGGTAGAGCAGTTGTCTTGTAACTGAAAGGTTGGTTGTTCGATCCCCAGCTCCTCCTAACTGCGCAATTATAGTACAATTAAAAACATGAGGCGTAACACTGTCGTTTTTTATTCCCAGTCATCAAATAAAACATAAGGGGTAACACTGTCGTTTTTTTAATAAAACATAAGGGGTAACACTGTTGTTTTTTAAATAAAACATAAGGGGTAACACTGTTGTTTTTTATCGGCCGTCATCAAATAAAACATAAGGGGTTACACTGTCGCTTTTTATCAAATAAAACATAAGGGGTAACACTGTTGTTTTTTTATTTCCCGTCATCAAATAAAACACAAGGGGTAACACTGTCGTTTTTTTAATAAAACATAAGGGGTAACACTGTCGTTTTTTTATCACCCGTCATCAAATAAAACATAAGGGGTTACACTGTCGTTTTTTATCAAATAAAACATAAGGGGTAACACTGTCGTTTTTTATCGGCCGTCATCAAAAAAAACATAAGGGGTAACACTGTCGTTTTTTATCAAATAAAACATAAGGGGCAACACTGTCGTTTTTTATCGGCCGTCATCAAATAAAACATAAGGGGTAACACTGTTGTTTTTTATCAAATAAAACATAAGGGGTAACACTGTCGTTTTTTATCGGCCGTCATCAAAAAAAACATAAGGGGTAACACTGTCGTTTTTTATCAAAAAAAACATAAGGGGTAACACTGTTGTTTTTTATCAAATAAAACATAAGGGGTAACACTGTCGTTTTTTATCAAAAAAAACATAAGGGGTAACACTGTTGTTTTTTATCAAATAAAACATAAGGGGTAACACTGTCGTTTTTTATCGGCCGTCATCAAAAAAAACATAAGGGGTAACACTGTCGTTTTTTATCAAATAAAACATAAGGGGTAACACTGTCGTTTTTTATCGGCCGTCATCAAAAAAAACATAAGGGGTAACACTGTCGTTTTTTATCAAATAAAACATAAGGGGCAACACTGTCGTTTTTTATCGGCCGTCATCAAAAAAAACATAAGGGGTAACACTGTCGTTTTTTATCAAATAAAACATAAGGGGTAACACTGTCGTTTTTTATCGGCCGTCATCAAAAAAAACATAAGGGGTAACACTGTCGTTTTTTATTAAATAAAACATAAGGGGTAACACTGTCGTTTTTTATTCCCAGTCATCAAATAAAACGTAAGGGGTAACACTGTCGTTTTTTATCGGCCGTCATCAAAAAAAACATAAGGGGTAACACTGTCGTTTTTTATCGGCCGTCATCAAAAAAAAACATAAGGGGTAACACTGTCGTTTTTTATCAGATAAAATATAAGTGGTACCACTGTCGTAGCATTAATGATGGGACGGCTTAGCTCAGGAGGTAGAGCAGTTGTCTTGTTACTGAAAGGTTGGTTGTTCGATCCCCAGTTCCTCCTAACTGCGCAATTATAGTACAATTAAAAACATGAGGCGTAACACTGTTGATTTTTTATTGCCAATCAACAAATAAAACGTAAGGGGTAACACCGTCGTTTTTTATCAAATGAAACATAACAGTGTCGTTTTTTATCAAATAAAACATAACGCTGTCGTTTTTTATCAAAAAAAACATAAGGGGTAACACTGTCGTTTTTTATTCCCAGTCATCAAATAAAACGTAAGGGGTAACACTGTCGTTTTATTAAAAATGGGGTGGCTTAGCTCAGGAGGTAGAGCAGTTGTCTTGTAACTGAAAGGTTGGTTGTTCGATCCCCAGCTCCTCCTAACTGCGCAATTATAGTACAATTAAAAACATGAGGCGTAACACTGTCGTTTTTTATTCCCAGTCATCAAATAAAACATAAGGGGTAACACTGTCGTTTTTTTAATAAAACATAAGGGGTAACACTGTTGTTTTTTTAATAAAACATAAGGGGTAACACTGTTGTTTTTTATCGGCCGTCATCAAATAAAACATAAGGGGTTACACTGTCGCTTTTTATCAAATAAAACATAAGGGGTAACACTGTTGTTTTTTTATTTCCCGTCATCAAATAAAACACAAGGGGTAACACTGTCGTTTTTTTAATAAAACATAAGGGGTAACACTGTCGTTTTTTTATCACCCGTCATCAAATAAAACATAAGGGGTTACACTGTCGTTTTTTATCAAATAAAACATAAGGGGTAACACTGTCGTTTTTTATCGGCCGTCATCAAAAAAAACATAAGGGGTAACACTGTCGTTTTTTATCAAATAAAACATAAGGGGCAACACTGTCGTTTTTTATCGGCCGTCATCAAATAAAACATAAGGGGTAACACTGTCGTTTTTTATCGGCCGTCATCAAAAAAAACATAAGGGGTAACACTGTCGTTTTTTATCAAATAAAACATAAGGGGTAACACTGTCGTTTTTTATCGGCCGTCATCAAAAAAAACATAAGGGGTAACACTGTTGTTTTTTATCAAAAAAAACATAAGGGGTAACACTGTTGTTTTTTGTTCCCCGTCATCAAATAAAACATAAGGGGTAACACTGTCGTTTTTTATCAAAAAAAAACATAAGGGGTAACACTGTTTTTTTTTGTTCCCCGTCATCAAATAAAACATAAGGGGTAACACCGTCGTTTTTTATCGGCCGTCATCAAAAAAAACATAAGGGGTAACACTGTAGTTTTTTATCAAATAAAACGTAAGCGGTTTTATTTGATAAACACTGTCGTTCTTTTATCGCCCGTCATCAAATAAAACGTAAGGGGTAACACTGTCGTTTTTTTAATGAAACATAAGGGGTAACACTGTCGTTTTTTATCGGCCGTCATCAAAAAAAACATAAGGGGTAACACTGTTGTTCTTTATTCCCCGTCATCAAATAAAACGTAAGGGGTAACACTGTCGTTTTTTTTAAAAAACATAAGGGGTAACAATGTCGTTTTTTATCGGCCGTCATCAAAAAAAACATAAGGGGTAACACTGTTGTTTTTTATTCCCTGTCATCAAATAAAACGTAAGGGGTAACACTGTCGTTTTTTTTTAAAAACATAAGGGGTAACAATGTCGTTTTTTATCGGCCGTCATCAAAAAAAACATAAGAAACACCGTTGTTTTTTGTTCCCCGTCATCAAATAAAACGTAAGGGGTGACACTGTCGTTTTTTTAATAAAACATAAGGGGTAACACTGTCGTTTTTTATCGGCCGTCATCAAAAAAAACATAAGGGGTAACACTGTTGTTCTTTATTCTCCGTCATCAAATAAAACGTAAGGGGTAACACTGTCGTTTTTTATCAAAAAAAAACATAAGGGGTAACACTGTTTTTTTTTGTTCCCCGTCATCAAATAAAACATAAGGGGTAACACCGTCGTTTTTTATCGGCCGTCATCAAAAAAAACATAAGGGGTAACACTGTCGTTTTTTATCAAATAAAACGTAAGGGGTTTTATTTGATAAACACTGTCGTTCTTTTATCGCCCGTCATCAAATAAAACGTAAGGGGTAACACTGTCGTTTTTTTAATGAAACATAAGGGGTAACACTGTCGTTTTTTATCGGCCGTCATCAAAAAAAACATAAGGGGTAACACTGTTGTTCTTTATTCCCCGTCATCAAATAAAACGTAAGGGGTAACACTGTCGTTTTTTTTAAAAAACATAAGGGGTAACAATGTCGTTTTTTATCGGCCGTCATCAAAAAAAACATAAGGGGTAACACTGTTGTTTTTTATTCCCTGTCATCAAATAAAACGTAAGGGGTAACACTGTCGTTTTTTTTTAAAAACATAAGGGGTAACAATGTCGTTTTTTATCGGCCGTCATCAAAAAAAACATAAGAAACACCGTTGTTTTTTGTTCCCCGTCATCAAATAAAACGTAAGGGGTGACACTGTCGTTTTTTTAATAAAACATAAGGGGTAAAACTGTCGTTTTTTATCGGCCGTCATCAAAAAAAACATAAGGGGTAACACTGTTGTTTTTTATTCCCCGTCATCAAATAAAACGTAAGGGGTAACACTGTCGTTTTTTTTCGGCCGTCATCAAATAAAACATAAGGGGTTACACTGTCGCTTTTTATCAAATAAAACATAAGGGGTAACACTGTCGTTTTTTATCGGCCGTCATCAAAAAAAACATAAGGGGTAACACTGTAATTTCTTATCAAATAAAACGAAAGGTGTAACACTGTCGTTTTTTATTGCCCGTCAAACAAAACGTAAGGGGTAACACTGTCGTTTTATATCAAATAAAACATAAGGGGTAACAGTGTCGTCTTTTTATCTGTCTTTTACTCTGCACACTGCCCATAAAGTTGAAGCTAATCTAATGGTAAAGGCAGTGGTAGTAAACCTTGGTGAGATTTAGAGGGATCATCATGCGCGTTTGTATGACCGCTTCAGAAAAGACAACAATGACAGGGAGAGGTAAACGTAAGGGGTAGGAAACACCTGGGGTCGTTAAACAAAGGAGCAACACATTGTGGTGGCAATAATTGAACACTGTTGTAATCGCTGTGTTTCGACCAGCAGTCGGACAGCGTTCGAGGAACACTCCCCAATTTCGATTTTGTTTCAAGGATAACGGGGACCTAAGAATGGATGCATCCACGGTATCGGAAGACAGATTGAATAAAGTTTCCCCCCCCTTATTCAAGGTAAATTCTCAGTTTCTGCACAGGTTAACATTTGGCCACAGGCATTACAGTGTTACCACGGAGGGGGGGTTTACCTGTGAAAGGTGGCCTTGCCGAGGGCTACCACGGGCTGGCTAGCCTGGCAGATGCGCTGGGCGACGGCCAGTGTCTCCTCCTCCAGACGCTCCTCCGGGACCACCTTGCTGACCAGGCCGTGGAGCAAGGCATCACAGGCCGAGATGGGGGTGCCCGTGAACAGCATCTCCATGGCAACCTAGTATGGCAAGTAAGGGAAAATAAAATGAACAGAGGATTATAGTAATTATTAGTAAGTAATGAGAAAGTTGGTACAGGCTGGTAAATTATATATATATATATATATATATATATATATATATATATATATATATATATATATATATATATATATATATATATATATATATATATATGTATATGTATATGTATATATATATATATATATATATATATACATATACATATATATATACATATACATATATATATATATATATATATATATATATACATACATACATACATATATAAACATTTCGTATATATTTCTAATTATATTTCAACACAATATAATACCACAACGCAACAACAAAGATTCTATAGCATACCTGTATACGAAAAAAAGACTTAGAAATAATACGAACAAGGTTCAGTCCCCTTCACTCACAAATAATACGCATAATGTTGACATCATTTCAATGTCTGTATTCAGGATAAGGAGGGTGCAATCCAATCCTATTGGCTACCTTCCTGGGCACTGCTCGGCCAATAGCCACAGCCGGAGTTGAGCAAAAGAGTCCCACGTTGACACCTGGGGTGGCAAAGGTGGATTTCTCTGTCACCATGGCAATATCACAGCTGGCGACAAGCTGGCAGCCAGCTGCCGTGGCAACGCCGTTCACCATGGCGATCACAGGTACAGGTATGTCCTGGATCAGAGTCATGACCTAGAGACAATGTTCAAGTATAAAGTTGTTTCTGCAGATCTTCAATGTGAACAGTTATTCCCTTCAGCTTCCAGTCAGGCAGGGTTTTGTAAATTAAAAAATAAATAAATGTATGTTTCCCATGCATATAAAGCCCTTTGAATTTAATGCAATCGAATTGAGTACTGTTCACTAAAAGTCACCCACACAGCCTCATAGCTTGACCAATGATACCAAAAAGAGAGACAGGAGGGGGACATGACAGAGAGACTCACCTCTGAGCATGCTTGAAACACCTGCGTGTGGTATTCTCTGCCCTGCAGCGAGGTCAGCTCCTTCAGGTCATGTCCCGAAGAAAACACTGGACCATTTGCTATTACACAAACAAGCAACAGAATCATTCCGATTGTCCAATAGACACTTCAAAACCACCAACAACCACAACAACAACACAAACTTACCAGATATGATAATAACTCTGAGGTCATCGTTATTTGCATCGATGAGAATGTCATTTCTTAGGGATTGCAACATGGACAGGGAGAGTGCATTCCTCTTTCGGGGGTTGTTCAGTATGATTCTCCTGAAAGACAAACATTGGTGTCAAACATGTGTGTCTGAGAAGTGACATTTCACAACTTCTTACAATGTAACTGTCCTCTAAATTACAAACAAAACCTTATTCCATTGTTTTGTTGCCTCAAAGTCAGCGGTTCTGTTTTAGCCTGTGTGCACAACCGGGCACCGGTGAGAAGAGTTAGTTTGTTAAGCTGAAAGAGATCCCCAGCCCTGCACAATATATTCCGTGCCATATTGCCTTTCCCGATTATGACGTATACAACGCTTCCGGGTGGGAGCCTCTCGTATTTGCCAATCAGATTTTGGGAGAGACTTTAAAGACCTAACGCTATTTACATTGAAGGGAAACCGATATCTATCTTTTTGGTTTGGTTTTATTATTATGTTTTATTAAGAATTATATGATCTTCAACGTTGTAATCTATGCCATTTTATTAAGCATCTTGGAAACAAACAGTATAACCCCACGGTGTGGCGCATTTAAAATAAATAAAACTACTTATTATTATACGCTCCTAACGCCCATACAATTTCTTCGTACAGTACGAAGAAAGTGTCAAAAAGTTGGGGAGGGTCGTCCTCACAGGAATAGCACGGCCCCCGTCCTTCCCTGAAATCTCAGCCCAATACGCAATGTTTTACAATCTCACTGTTTGATTTCAGGCTGAAACAGGGTCACCTACATGTATAAAGATACAATAAAGATTAAAGTTGTAAATATTGGAGTAAAAAACCCGGCATATTCTAGAGATCAATATAAGAAGCGCTTCTTGAAATAATTATTATTAACATTATTTGACATTGTGTCCGCTAGATGCGGACATAGGATGCGTTTTAGCTTAATAAACTGTTTATGTATGCCACGGTACCCATGTATAGGCGACCCCAACGGTGTGCAGTGCATACAAGATCAATAAGTTCACGGTAGTGGTACTAGTTACACCAATAAAACGTGTGTCCATGAGTAATCTTTTCCTTAAAATTGTTTTGATGACAGCCAACTGTGTTTGGATAACAGCAGTAGACTACACCTGAAAGTACCCACCTTCTAGCCTCGACGACTGAATGGGTGGAGTACTTTCAGCTCAGAGGGCTTGCCACCACTCTCGCTCTATCACCACATTACGCACAAGGAGCCTACAGAAGTAACACCCGGTCTGAGGATTGCGCAGCGGACCCAGCTCAACTTTACTTGTTGGAATTTTCTTCCCTATGGCCTTGTGATGCGACCCCTGCTATTTGACAATGATGTGGTTGTTGACGATCGGTTGGGTAAGTGTAGTTACGGTGTTATATCTATGATATTCATACATGTTGGACACATTTGGGTTAATTAGTGTCGTAATCTTAATTCAAATGGGTTTTAATTGATGTATTGTTTATAGAACATGTGTTCTATAATGTTTAGAACTAACTATTAACGAACTCGTTAACCTTGTTTCCCCTTAGAAAACCTACTGATGATTCTTATCGCTTATTTGACCAATTAACAAACCCCTTTTTTGGTCATACATTTGTCATATTCTTGTCAATGTGTCAAATTGTGTTGGGAAGGCATTTCGGCAAACGATGCGATAAGTCTTTTTTCTGTCATCGCATCAGTTGTGATCTCAACGAACCGTTGCACACAAAACTTAAAGAAAAAGTCTCATCGCATCGGTTGGTGAAATGTGGGTGATCGCTTTTCATCTTAGTGGACAGACATCCTGGAACCAAATGACCTTGAGGCTTGGTCCTAACGAGCGTCAGTTGAAATTGACCGTTTATATATTTGGTTAACATACAAAGATAAGCTAAACCGGTCCCACATGCTGTGCTGAGCCTATAATAAGGGCTCCCAGAGCAAATAGTGGTCGGCAAGCTCCTTCCAATATGAAATGTGACTCCGTCGCAACATCCCAGTGAGATTTTCATTGGTGTTTGTATTTCTCATTTAACAATGTTTGTTGCTGTCTTTCTCTCCAATTCACCTCCTCCCCCTCACTCCTTTCCTCTCTCCCTCCCTCCCCCTCTCCGGGTAAACCAGACTCTACATGAGAACAGAAGATCAGATGATCCTTGAGTGTGAGACCAGACAGACACAGCAAGACAGGGGTTGGTGGGGGGATAAACATACAGGAACAGGAAGAAGAAGAGTGGAGGAGGAAGAGTGTGAAGTCCGGCATTGGACTGAGGTCAGAGCAGGCCGCCATGGACGTCCAACTGCGGGGGAACCCTCCTCACAGCTACGGTGTCAGCAGGACCTCAATTCCTCAAGTAAGTACCAGAAAAATCCTCCAAACACTCTGGGTCAATTTTGAATTTGTGGTTTCAAAAGAAAAACATGTTTTTAGCTTAATGAATACAGCGTCCATCAAATGCCAATCACGGGAAGCTCTAGTGAGCCTGCCCGTTTGGTCTTACGCCTGAAATGAATCGTAGTAAAGTTCTTTTTTTTTCATCATTAAGTTCTTTCAACACTAGGATACTTGTGGAACAGAAACATCACATCACCCCCAGCCCCCAAGCTGGTTGACCTCTAGTCATCTCACACCCGAATCGGTTCGCCTGAGTGACAGAGAGCACCTGCCTGACAACATAATCTCCTCCAGCATGCCTTAGGGATTACATTCATTAACAAACCCGAGCGAGTCAGACCGGTTTGTCGGCAGTCTCTGCGGGTCATGCTGAATACTACAAAAGGAATCTTCCATTGTTGTGGAAACCAAAATATCACTTGTATCTCGTGTGGGTTTCGGCGAGGTGTTGCTGTCGGTGTGTTCACCGCAGTCGTGTGGGCTGGAACGAGTTTGCATTGTCATTGTACGGTGTGTTTGAGGATCGCACACTTCTGAATACATCAGGCAAAGCTGTTATGTCAGCAGCAGAATCTGTGGCTTTGCCGAGTGAACCACCAAGACCTTAACCTTAAAATAGTGTAAATGAGTATGTAGCCCGTACACGCTGACACTGTAATTGTAGTCGTGGCACAGCATGTAGTCAAAACAGCACATTGTCATACCTACCTACTGTGCCCGCCATTGTTAAGAATCCTGTTCAACCACAGGCTGTTCCCAAGCAAGGAATTAACGGCGCCAGGGTATGGGTTTTGATTCCAACTAGGGCCCCATGCTAAGAATGTAGGAACTCAAGGTATTGCTTTGGATCAAAGTGACATATGGATTCCTTTATGTCGGGTCGCTCAAACCCAAGTTGAGTCACGTCTCCATGAAGCATCCCAAAAGAGGCGTGACCTATGCATGCAGCATAACTGAGATTGTCAATGGTTTTGGTTTCCCTTTGTGTTAGGGAGTGCCAAAAAAAGACAGCTGATCAGGGTTTACAGGATGTTTTATGATAGATGTCCGTCGTATGTGTTCAGGGCTGCAGTGGTTTGCAGCGAGTCATTGGTGTGGGAGATATGGTTTATGTGTCGCAGAGAAGCATCAGAGCAAGTTTGCAAGGTTGGCGGGCAGTGTTCTCTCTCTTGGTCCCGTGATCAGGATGATGATTATAGGCGATAACAAGAAGGCAAAACAATGAGGGCACTGTTGTCATGGAGATGAGGTAAACAATGCAAGGAAGTGGAGGCGTGTAAAGGGCCTAACAAGGATGAAGCTGTTGTTGACGTTTCCTCATCCTCTCCTACCCCCCAGGATAACAAGAACCTGCAGCAACTAGAGCAGGAGTGTCTCCAGTTCTTCGAGTCCACCATCGACTCCCTGGAGGAGAGCTTCGAGGACGGCGAGGAACAGAGCCAGCAAGCGCTCACGTTGGCCAGCGCCCCCTCCTCCTCGCTCATGCCTGTGCGCAGCTCCAGCCCGGGTGCCCCCTCGCCTCTCCAGACCAGAACCCCCAACCCGAGGGACAACGACATCATAGACCTGGTTCGGCCTGAGCCAGATCTCGTACCGACCAAAGAGGCCTTCTTCAATCCCGCCATGCCAGGTACGACTCAGGCATAAAACGTGAAACGTATCCACAACCTTAAAGAAATGACCCTCGCCAAGAGGGAAGTAGAACCTATTTTGGTTGTGGTAGTGTGTTGTAACATTGATTCACTAGATTGCTATGGGTGAGATAATTGTGTCAAAAGTGTGAGTGATTGAGTGAGAGAAGTCACAACCGAGAGAGAATCTGTAATACTAGGGAGTTGTTTTAAATTTTAGGTTTCATTGTTCGACTGTCAAATTATTTTTAGGGCAAAGTGTATGAGCTCAGCGTGTTCCCTTCTATTGGACCAACTGAGCTTTCTAATACTAACTGAAACATAAGCCCAACTTAACATGAAACCTATGTCGCAGATTTTCAGAGTTTAGCGGCCATCCCCAGCAGCCACCAGGACATGAAGCCGAGGCAGGACCCAGGGGACATGAAGGCTTCTGAGTACCATCCTCCCCTTCCCTCCGGGAGCAGCTACCGGACCCCCGACGGCCGCTCCAGCTACTGCCCCCCGGGCTGCGTCCCCACCCCGGTCCTGATAGCCCAGAAGTTAGCGGAGAACCAGGGCGGAACCACCTCCAACATCGGTCCCTCTTCTCTTCATCACCGGAAGAGTTTTGAATTAGACAAGCCCACCAGCCTGGCCGAACACACAGTCAAATATGGCCCGCCCACGTCCTCAAAGCCTACCCGCTTCCCGGCCAACATCAATGTCGTCCATAGCAACAAGGAGGCAAACCAGACCAATGTGAACATCCATGAGAGGCAGGCGCAGATGCTGGCTAACCTCCCGGGGGCGTCTCAGTATCCGGGCCAGGAAGAAGTGCCGCCCCCGGCCACTCAGAAGGGAAGTAACCTGCCCTCTCGAAGCGTTTCCTTTAGGGACCCCACACCGAGCAAATCCAGGATGGAGGCCCTGTCCAAACTGGGCCTCAGGGGCCGCACCCACTCAGGGGGGGACGCCCTCTACGTCACGCCCCAGAGCCCCACCTCGGTGGCATCGGCCCCACACCTCCCGAAAGACTTGGAGAGCAGCATGAGCGTCCCAGCGGTGCAACGTCCCAGCCGGCCCGCAGCCAGTGAGATCAAACCAGACAGAAAACCAGACGCGGTGCCGGCAGACTTCATCAGCAGCAGCAAAGACCGTCCTGTCCATGTAAAGCCTTCACCTGTGGAAGAAGT
>NC_082400.1:10619362-10621862 GCF_031168955.1 Gadus macrocephalus | reverse complement strand
TAGCAGTTTATTTTACTGTTTAATTCAGACTCCGGTTCTTGTAGGTAACCTACATTTATTATGAAGTACTTTATTTTTATTTTTATTTTTGCACAGGCCCAGCTGTTAGCTTGCTATTAGCTTGGCCTGTGCTAGAATCGTTGCGACTTTTGTTTTACAGACTCCGACCTTATGTAGTTCATCTACATTTACTATGAAGTATCAAATGGTGCATAGAGTAGAAACTGACTCACACAAGGGAAATCATACCTGATCGGCTAACAGGTCTACAGACTGGGGCACAGTTATCACAGAGAAGTGGTTAGGGTGTTTGGGAGACAGATTCACTATCCAGATGCTGCTCCTGCCATGGAACAGAGAACTCGATTTGATCTTATTGTTATAAAGCTTACAATGTGTATTACGCAATTTCTATGAGGGTTTTATGTTTTTGTCAATTATTAAAGAAAGTAATGCTCTTTTAAATTGACTTAGCTTGGCTTTATTCTGCTGCTTTGGAATGTACCAGGTGAGTATGGAGAGGTTAATGATTGACCAAAGCCATGGCTGTTCCTTTATCAACCCTCCCTTTTCATTCAATCTATGGATTTGGTCTCATTGTCCCATTGATTCTTCACGGGTGGGCTAAATAGGAGCTGTCTTCTGCTATTTATATGGATAAGACGATCGTTTTTCCTTGCCCACATGAACGGCACAAGAAAACTCAAATTGGAGCCACCTTTGCTGTTGAGGCTGAAATTCTGGGATGCTGTGGTCATATCTATTTGGTAGTAGTGATATAATTAGGGACTATGTCACACTGCCATTGAGATCATATGTTCTCATTTCGCTTTGCAACTGATGCAACGTTGCAGGAAGGCCCATGAGTCGTAGCCTACACCTTCTACCTCCCTGACTGTCTGACAGAGGCACGCTGTCTCGTTGCCAGTCCCATTGCGTAAGGGCCCCAAACAGAGAGCCTTTCTTCCCAGGGTTGCTTGTTTAGTCAGGGGGCTGGTGGTGGAGCAGAGGCTCAATGGGTTGGGCTGGCTGTACTGTATATATAGACCCGGGAGTGACTTACCCAAATTCAATTTGATTTTTTTTTTCTCTTAACCCAAGCATATATAGTGCAAAGGTCAGCCGGGCAAAATACACATGGGCACTTAGGTGCAGTACGTGAAGGAGGAGGTAGGCAGCCAGGAGAGGAGGAAACGGTTATGTTTGGGTCCTTGTAATTAGATCCACGGAGCCTGACCGGACACACCCTCTCTCTCGCTGGCGTTCAGAAAACACGTCGCATACCAAGAACCACCGCAGGATTGTGGGCCACCAAGGCAAAACATTTAAAAAGTATTTAATAAATATTTGTTTACTAAAATTCCCCAATTTATTAATCAAGTTATCGGATAAATAAATTAAAAAGACTTATCAACGACTGACAAATTAATTATCAATTGATGAATTGACAAATAAATTAAAATGCATGAATTCCTGTGTGCGTGTGTGTTTTGTGGTAAAGAAGAGAGGAGTGCTTGTGATATTTATTTCACTTTAATAGTACAGGCAGCGGTCAGCTTTACAGTGCTGTTGCGTCGAGCGCTCATGCAGAAGAAACAATACAGACTTTATAAGCAGATAAGACAAAAACAAGGAACTGCAGTCTCTCTTGGCACCGAACGGCACTCTCTCTCATCCACACGGTCATGGACTCTTCGCTCCACCCATTTTTTGACCAGAAGCTTTATAGATCATGACGTGGTGACCACCTATCAATAAACTTCTTATAAGTCCCGCCAAAAAAACAACAAAAAGTCAATATTAATCAACCGCAAATCAGTAGATTCGTCCAAAGACAAAAGAAAACAACCACCATTGAAATTCTAGAGGACGAGATGCATGTCCGAAATCAAACAAACCAAAACAACCGATACCAATAGAAAACACATAATAATATTGGTATGGATATCATACTTGTGATCACTAAGCAAAGAAGCGAATGATGCAGATCTCTCGCCCGGCGTTGCCCCCCTGTCACGGCAGGGGTCTTCGGTCATCGTCCAGCGCAACCCTGCCTCCTGGAGCGTGTTCACCCCTCACCTCTCCCTCTCCCTCTCCCTCTCTCCGAGTTGCCTTTTACACCGGTGTGAAGCTTCGTTACACAAGATGACGGCACTACAGCTCTATTTCCTAAGCAGACCAACACATTTATTTAATTTCATCTCACTTAAATCCCATCGGGTTGTCCCCTACCACCAATACAACTCTTCTGCGTTCTGAACGTCCCCTTCCTTCCCTCCTCTCCTCTCCTCGGTTCCCCCTCTTGCCTCCTGACCGCTGTCGGATTCTCTGTGCTGTCCGACCCTTCCCGCCTGATCGCTCTAGCTGTGCCGAGCGCGGAGGAGGTCGCTCCCTGGTTTCGCCGTTTGCCTTTTTTGATGCTGTAATGCTGCGATCAACCGCTGGCCACGGACGCTAAGAAATAAAACAAAAGGAGGCGTCCTGTCGAACCTGTGGGGGG
>NC_082400.1:10544362-10614362 GCF_031168955.1 Gadus macrocephalus | reverse complement strand
CCACACAAACACACACACACACCGGGTCAGGGTCTCCGTGGGGACCGTCGCTCCCCCGCTGCGTTGGTGTAATGGGAGCGTGACCAGGGGGAGACGCTGGGAGCGTTGCCCCTTTCTTGGTCACATGTTCGGCACAAACGTCACAAGGATACAAGGGGAACACAAACAGAAGAAGAGGCCTCACGAGCCAAGGTTTCTAGTCGTGACATAAGGACGCCCAAAGGTCATTTGGTTTGACCTTTCAGTTTCAGTTCCAATTAAAACACTTGGACCTTGAGGGGTACCCACGGTCTAGACTGGGCGCTTGGTTCATTGATAAAACACATCTGGGCCACAGTGGTGATTACAAATGCATACTAACACAACGCCTTTCAATTGGAGAGAGGAAGGGAGCTACTTCTCAGGGTAAGGAGAATTCATACACCGTGTTTTAAATGAACTGGTCGTAAAGTACAGGTTTATCGTACGTGATAATATTGTACGGATTTGTTTGATCGCTTTGAATGAAAACGACGTTGTTGATGTAGTTGATCACTACACACAGAGCAAGCGACATTGAGATGACTCATTATGTTAGCGATGGAGACCTTAAACTATGTATCCGTCATTTTGATTTATATGTAGGGCTTCGGCAGGATGCTTTCAATGACTAAGAAGTGGAGCCGATCACAATCACCGTGGTGAGACGCATTCCAACACGGAATAGCTACTAAATATTTCTTCTTGACTTTCAAGTCTCATAAAAACGATTAGACGGAGTCCAGAATAGCTTTAGATATTTGTCTACACTACATTTAGGATACACCTAGATATAATGTAATATGAATCTCACAACGTTCGTTCCGTTGACAAAAAAAGTTGGGTCAATCCTTAAAGCCAATGTTTAAATCCCCTCTTCCATCATTGCTCTTAGACGTTGGTCAGCCTGGCATTCCAGTCGCTACCTGCAGGTTCTCCAGCATCATCTTGTCCAGGGCCTGGATGAAGTCCTCGTCCTCAGCACACGCCACGTGCTTCAGACCCCCTCCTCGGATGGTCACATCCTGGGGGGGTGAGGGGTCAAAACATGGATGAAGCATACACACAGAAACACACAAAGCCTTAATATACAGCAAGCTTTGTGTTCCTTATGTTTTTATGTAGTCAGTACTTTTGTGTTTTTGTTCCATCTTTCGTAGACTTAAGCCATGTTGAACCGCTTCTTTATAAAAAAAGGCCCTGAACACACACACACACACACACACTTACGTTGTTCTCCTCATCCGTCTCGTTCTCCTTGTTGGAGTCCGTCAGGTCGTCTGTGTTCTCCTCCTCCTCCTCCTCCTCCCTCTCTGAGCCCTCCTGAAGAAACACACACACACACACACACACACACACACACACACACACACACACACACACACACACACACACACACACACACACACACACACACACACACACACACACAGTTAGTCACAACTCAGACAAACACTCCTTGTCCATTCTCCTGATGTGACACTGATAACAGCTGTCGGCCGATTGCATGTGCACTGCCCTGCGGTCAGGGGCTGTCAACACCCACGCATGGACACATACACACACACACACACACGCACACACAAATTGCATAACCGTGAAGGGATGTTTTACAGAATGGGCTTGTAAACCTGTTTTGCTCATGAGCTCATTTATGATCATGAATATGTCATTTCTCGTGAAGGTCAAGGTTTGAGGAACAAAGTTTCAAAGTCGTCCAAGAAATAGAAATGCAATAGCATTCCTTAGATAGATATAGATGTTGTGGCTTTGAGTTTTAAGGTTGGTCATTTCTGGAATTCTTGTTGGGCATAAGAAAAATGTGTTAGCTGACTAGAGTCCCACAACTAGGGCTGGGCAAATTGGCCTGGTAATAAAATGTGTTTTAACCTAATGGCCCATTTTAATGTGTGAATGTGCGGATGTGTTGAGCGGATTCTCGAAAGTCTTTTGTTTTTGATGAGCGCGTCCGAGAGAGGGTTAGGCTTCCCGGACACCTATAGCACAACACTACGGTGTGTGTGTGGATGTGTGTCTGAAGGCAGCGATTTATTTACATGTCTGCCACGGTGAGTGGCACATTACATACACAACGTTATTAAAAGTTATTAAAAGAACCATCACAACCTTTTACAAAACGGGATACTGCGGTTCAACCATTTCACAAAGGAAAGTAAACGCTAATTATTCAATTAAATCGCCCCACCCTAAGCATGACATGACATATGATTGACAGCTGCATTGAAACGCCACTCCAGGTCGGGGCCCACCTCCTCCTCGTGCTCGTTGATCTCGCTCTCGTTGCCCGACTGCTCCTCGGTCTCGGCCCCGCCCTCTTCCTCCTCATCGCCATCCTCGTCTTCCTCATCTAGCACTTCGCTCTCGCTCAGGGAGCTGGGACACCGGCCGTCCTTCTCAATGGCTAGACCTGTGGACGGACACACACACACACACACACACACACACACACACACACACACACACACACACACACACACACACACACACACACACACACACACACACACACACACACACACACACACACACACACACACACACACACACACACACACACAAAAACTAAACTTAGTGGTCGGAACAAGGAAAAACCCTCCTCAATCTTTGCACCTGCTCCATGCAACTCTTTCAAAGAGTCGCCCGGGGATGTTTGAGACTTTGTGACAGTGTGAAACCGAAGGGAAGAAGTATGTGTAGAGGGGAGTAAGCCCCCCCCCGCCCCCCCCAAACACACACACAACTAATACACACTTACAGCTGGTACGGGTAGAGTCACATTGCCCTTTGTTTGATTGTTTGCTAAAGGTATTGGATAAAGTTTCGCAACCATGGTACTGTGCTTTGATAGTTCCACAAGTTTGCCGGCATCGGAACTGTTAGTGACTGTTGATGTTCTTGTAGGAGGCCAAAGTTCAGGGCTACTGTGAGTGTGGACATATGAGAGAGTGATGACAGCAGAGGAGAGGAACTAAGGCTAGAGAACAAGAGGAGCGGCAGGTGAGAGAGATACACAATGGGCCCAGTGTTAAAATGAAGCAGGGTTTCATTTTTGTCATCACTTTTTTTTTTTCCATTCCCTTCTCCCTACACCTACACCTACACAGTCTCACACACACACACACACACACACACACACACACACACACACACACACACACACACACACACACACACACACACACACACACACACACACACACACACACACACACACACCTAACAACTAGAAGGTATCAAATTGTATGTGTAATTCAAAAGCATTCTTGGTAGAAAACGTTTAATGTAAACACACACACACACTTGGGGCGATTAGTCAGTTCATCCTTCAGAATCAGTGATGAATTGGGGAATAAACTAAAATGCTCCTGTTCCATCCATGCGTTGTCTGTCCTTTATTGCGTGACATTCAGTATTTGTGTATGTGTATTCGTGCACACAGTCACACCAACATACTACGCTTGGACACGAGCAATTCACCAAAGACAACCATAATGGTAACTGCAGCGCTAATGGTGGTGTTGTCAACACCTGACAACACATACTTTCACCAATCCCGGCAGGGGAGCTTAGCCTGTGTGTGTATCCAAGGGCCGCCAGCCTTCGAGGCCCCCCGACGGAAAAAACAAGCATCCCGCAGAGAGATATCGGTTTCAATTCTACAGTTTAATAGAACATTGTTGTATTTCCTCTTGAGAAAACAACTCGCTTTCAGCAAATGTGAACACTGAAGTTGAGTCCTGCGTACAAAGTATTCCAGCACATTGGAGGATGGGAGTGCTGCCCTGCTACATGGCGTTCACGAGCACAGTCACCTTGCACTTATTGTTGCATTGCGTGTCCTTCTAAACTACATCGCAAACACAATCCTATCAGCATTGTAATTAAGCAAGGCAGCACCAAAACCAACACAAGATACGATACTAGATCAGGCTGGTCTAGACCGGTTGCATGTTATCGTATGTCGACCTGTTGATGAAACCGCTTAATGAAGCTTAATAGAGGAATTACTCACGTTATGAGCAATTACAAATATGTTTCACTATTTATAAAGCTTGATAGACGAATTACTGACGTTATGATCAATTTGAAATATGCTTCAGTATTTATAAAGCTTGAATCACCCAAGATGAGTAATCGTCTTTGCGAGCCCGTGTGTGTGTTCAGCTCATTAATGCTCATGCACCGGTCCGACAAGCAGAAGAGCTTGAGGATACAGTGGCAGCTTCCCTCCTACGCATCACAGAAGGGGAATGCTGCTCTGCCAGACAGAGACACACAGAGAGGCAGAACGAGAAAGAGAGAGAGAGACACACAGAGAGGCAGAACGAGAAAGAGAGAGAGAGACACACAGAGAGGCAGAACGAGAAAGAGAGAGAGAGACACACAGAGAGGCAGAACGAGAAAGAGAGAGAGAGACACACAGAGAGGCAGAACGAGAAAGAGAGAGAGAGACACACAGAGAGGCAGAACGAGAAAGAGAGAGAGAGAGACACACAGAGAGGCAGAACGAGAAAGAGAGAGAGAGAGACACACAGAGAGGCAGAACGAGAAAGAGAGAGAGACACACACAGAGAGGCAGAACGAGAAAGAGCGTGAGAGACACACAGAGGCAGAACGAGAAAGAGAGAGAGGGACACAGAGAGGCAGAACGAGAAAGAGAGAGAGAGAGACAGAACGAGAGAGAGAGACAGAACGAGAGAGAGAGAGACAGAACGAGAGAGAGAGACAGAACGAGAGACAGAGACAGAGACAGAGACAGAGACAGAGACAGAGAGACCTTGCGTGTGACTTAGGGGTACGTCACAATACTGAGTACAGAATTTCCCTCAGTGAGAACCACCGGTTAGATCTAACAAACGTCTCTCATTAATTGCCAGTCAGCATTATGTTACACCTTAATAGAAACTGCGAATACATCAGTCTGCAATGCATCGCTCATTTAAATATCGACATTCCTGTCATGCACACAGTGCACACAGTGACCTCACCTTAACAACGAGGGCAGAGGCTATCAGTATCACACACTGTAAACAGAAGAGGCTGGTGTATCTGGGATACAACCAATCCTTTTGTTTGACTCCCGTTTCCCTTCACAGCCAACTGTGATTGGAGGTTTGGTTTAAGGGTACTATTTTTGACATGGACCTTGGAATAAAGCGTAAGCCGTTGGTACCTTGTTGTGCTTTTCAAGGTAGCTTCCGTGTGTGTGTGTGTGTGTGTGTGTGTGTGTGTGTGTGTGTGTGTGTGTGTGTGTGTGTGTGTGTGTGTGTGTGTGTGTGTGTGTGTGTGTGTGTGTGTGTGTGTGTGTGTGTGTGTGTGTGTGTGTTGAATGTACGTAGGTTCCATGTATGTATTCCTTGTGTGTATGTGGAGTAGTGTGTGAGACCGAGTGTGTGAGAGTGTGAGTGAGAGTGCCTACCTAGCTTGACCAGCACCTCGTGCTCCAGGTCGCTGACCTGCCGGCTGGCCTCCTCCAGGGAGGAGCAGAGCCTCATCTTGGGCCTCAGCAGCTCCAGCATGTCGCTGATCATGTAGTCCATGTCGATGGGGAACGGGTGGTCCTTGGTCCACACGTCCAGGCTCTTCTTCCACCAGATGTAGCGCTGTACAAACACACACACGGTCAGATGAGAGGTCCTTTGATGAATGCAGTGTTTGGGGCCAGAAGCTGGCGATGCACTTTATGTGCCACGGTCATCGTAAACAAAACAGAAGTGATTGTGAGTGAGGAAGACCAGATTATAAAAAGGAAAAAGTAATGTAGAAGAGGCAAGTGTGTGTGTGTGTGTGTGTGTGTGTGTGTGTGTGTGTGTGTGTGTGTGTGTGTGTGTGTGTGTGTGTGTGTGTGTGTGTGTGTGTGTGTGTGTGAGAGAGAATGGGGTATGTACCAGCAATTCAGTCATAAAAACCTCGAAACAAACGTTGCTACTACTTGACTCATTCATCTCCATTCACACCTTAATACAAAAATAGATCGGTGTGTATCACGCCTTTCAATACCAACGATCCCCATATATATATAAAAAAGAGAGAGAGAGGGAGCGAGAGAGAGAGCGAGAGAGAGAGCGAGAGCGAGAGCGAGAGAGAGAGAGACGTCTACCTGGAAGTAGATGAGGAAGCAGTCCAGCTTGCGCTTGCTGGAGCCGCGGTCAAAGTACTGACCGCAGGCGTCCAGCAGCGTGCACACCAGCCGGATGCGGAACAGGTGCTCGGGGGGGTCCAGGGGCCCGGGGCCGCCGTCGGGGTTCACCCCGAACGAGATGAAGGAGAAGAGGGTGCGGAAGATGACCGCCGACTCCACCATGCGGTAGTTGTACAGCTCGCCCAGGAACTTGGCGCTGCTGATGCGGCGCTGGTTGAACTTGGGCTGGTTGACCTGGGGGGTGGGGGGGGGGGGGGGGGGGCGGAGGGGAGGCATGGTGGGTAGGAAGGGTGGCTTCATGAGTGGTGTTACTATAAAACAGATCAAAGTTGATCAAGCACTTGTTTTAACTTAATTCAGGCTAGAAGTGGAGAACTATGCATGTGTGGATGGGAAGGCCGGTCAGGGGGAGTCTGTATGCCTTGATGTAGACATTTTTCATTATCATACATGAATAAGGGTGTAATGGTTGAAAAGTAGAACCAAGTGGCCATGACATACACTTTAAGGGAAGTGCTTCATTTATTTTTTGGTTTCCTTAATTAATTTAAGTTCACTTATATTTATTTTATAGTTTCCTTAAGTGTTGATATTCAATATACATTGATATTCAATTGATTGATTTAATAAAATCATTCAATTAAATATATGGAAGGTCTGAACCGAACTGTTGAACAATGACACGCAACTTCAACAGTGGGAAAAGACACAATGTTAGACCTCAAAACCCAACATCATATCTAATACACCCAGGGCCTAGGCTGACAACCACAGCCAGGGAAACGTGCGCTATGGGCTGCCACGTGTCCTGGTCGCCTGACGTGTTTCGAGCCCCGTGAGCTATCCTCAAGGTAGCTGTCATCACCCTTAGGTAAACTACAATCCTCCGCCTTGACAGCCCCGTGTCAACCACTTGACATCCAATCAGTCAACAATCATTTCCCCGTCCCATCTAGCTATCACGCACCTCCATGCACAGTCGACCCTGCCTGAGTGAGCATGAGACCCCGCCCCCTTTCTCATCCACATTCCCTTCCTCCTCCAATCACACACCATCTTGCCAAGCCAACACGTGGCCCCGCCCCCGTCCACTTTTCCCCAGAACACACGCAGCTCCACGGGCCGAGTCACCAAGAGGCCACGCCCGCCCTTCCTCCAATCCCTCCCATCGCACAAATTCTTGCCCGGTAGAGTCAGCCCCTTTCCCCTCGCTCTCCTCCAATCACGAACCTCCATGCCCAGGCGGATGTCCTCCAGCACGCCGTCGACCACGTGCACGCCCACGTCCTCCTGGTAGGCCACGAGGCCGGCCAGCAGGTTGGCCACGCAGTGGACGCTGTTGTACTTGACGTTCCAGATGTTCACCATGCAGCAGATCAGGTAGCTCTTCACCTCCACGTCCTGCCAGGGAAGCTTGCGCATCTGCCTCAGCACCTGGGGGTCGGTGGGTGGGGGGGTGGAGGGACGGAGAGGGGTGGGTGGGTGGGTGGGTGGGTGGATGGATGGGCGGACGGACGGACGGACAGACGGGCAAAGAGGACAGAGAAAGAGAAATGTGTTGGTCATTGAAACGTATTGAGTGTTTTCTGCTTATAACTTTCTAATTGAAAAGGCAAATAATGCTTTGTGGCTCTTCCCTGTTTTTGATTTCCTAAAACAGAAAAGCACACACGTTTCAGTCATTAATTCAGGCTCATGTAACTTGTGATGGCCGTTTGACATTATTTATACCATGCTTTAGCAGGTTAATCGAACAACATGATCGATAAATAGACCATGCTGAAAACAATTGTCTGATGCAGCTCTAGTCTAGCATGACCGTTAAAAAGATTTATCTTTAAAGTGTATGTGGCATTCAGCCAGCATTGCTCAGTGTGTGCATAATGCCCTAAATACACACAAAACATAAAGCTGTATTTGTGTATTTTGGCAAATCATGTACCACAACAAATACAAAGTAATACATGGTGGCTGATGATCATCTAACAGTCTGATCACAAATAAAAATATATCAAATTAACATTGGAATTAGGGCTGGGCGATATATCGAATATATGCGATGTATCGCGAGATGTTCTCCAGGGGATGTATAAAATGCCCCTGTCGCGAACATCGAATACAAATTGGCACGTAATGTTTATTTTTGCCGCCGCCGGCATACTCATTGTGCGTTCACACCAAACGCGACGGGCGACAAAATCCCATATAAAGTGAACGTAGACGCGTATTGGGCGAATTCTTCGCGAGAGAAAACCGGCTTTTGAAAAGTTTTGATTTGTCGCGCCACACTTTCGCTGTGCAGAGGCGAGCGCGTTCACGAGGATTTGTGGCGCGACAAAGTTGAAATGTATTTTAATTTCTCGTGATGACAGCCAATCAGCGTTCAACAGCGTGGTCACTGAGTGACATATGTAACGTAAACAGCCAATCAGCGTTCAACCGTCAAACTCAGTGCAGTCCGGGGTAAACTGCAGCATGGAGGAGAAAGTGATAGTTGCCGTTTGCGACTCCCGGAGCTCTATATATAATAGTATATAATATAATATAATTGTATAATATCAAAAGCTCGCGTCCGACGTCTCTCCCTCTTCCACAAAAGGTAAAGACATGCAATGGCACAAACACACTCACTCCCCCCGCCCGTTGCGAGTCTGCGAGATTCTCATGGACGCGCGTGTGTGACGTAGTCTGGACGGCGCGCTGCTGTAGGTGTGTGTACCTCCGACCGGTGAGTGAGAACAGCGAGAGAGAAAAAAGGATGGAAACTGAGGATTTGGTTTTGAAAAAGAATAGCATTGGATCCGTCGTCTGGCAGTGTATATATAATAATTATTATTAACAGTTAATAAATAATTAACGGTTTGAATAAATGCTGTGTTGGTAAATCTAACTTGCTGTGATTTTCCTTTTCTAAAGTTCTAAATTGTTCTAAATTGTTCCAATACAAAGCACTAATGAGTTTAAACAATATGTTGTTTCATGTAATCTACATGCACTTATATTTCAGGAATACTAGAATTATTCCTGACGTAACATTATGCCAGACATGGTTGAATCGAGCATTTATGATGTGCTCTAGAGGAGATTCAAAATATATCGAGATATATATCGTGTATCGAGATATAGTAAAAATATATCGAGATATTCATTTTGGCCCATATCGCCCAGCCAAGTATTTCGTATGTTGAACCCTGATTCAATATGACAATCAAGAACATGCAAATCTACACATTTCTGACGAGGCCCATTCAAAAAAAAGACAGCTTCGCTTAAGTCCTAGAGCTCCAGGATTGAAACCGGTTCAATCTCGACCGCCCCACTGACGGGTTCACCGCCCACCTTCTCGGTGGTGACCTTGGACAGGTCCTTGTAGAGCAGCTTGCGGATGTACTCCTGCAGCGGGGGTCTCCTCTTGCGCACCGTCTTCTCCATGGGGGGCGGGTTGCAGTAGTAGTAGGCGTTCTCCACCATGGTGATGTAGCGCGCGTCCAGGTGTTGCGCCTGCTTCTTGCGCATCATTTGCTCCTGAGATGGTGGGGAGAGAAAAAAGACAGACGGACAAAATATTATGAATTATTAATAATCTCCCTTTGGGATTTGGTCCTGATAAATGGCATTTTGGCTTAAGGGGCAGGATAATGTAGTGGTCCTCAGTACCGGGTTTGATCCCAAAGGTCCACATCCTAACACATCCTATCCCCCCTACCTGCTCCTTAATGACATATCTAAATTCACTCATGATCCAGCAAAGGACTGAAAACAAACAATTCTTCAGTGTGTGCATGCCTGCCTGTGTGCCTGTGTGCCTATGTGCGTATGTGTGAGTATGCGTGCGTGTGTGTACCAGGAGGACGCTAGTGCGCAGGTGGGATTCCGGGGATCTGAAGAGGAAGCGGCCACAGGTCTCCAGCAAGGTGCAGGCCATCTCTATATGGTGGTGGGAGAAGTCTGACAGTAGCATCTGCAACACACACACACACACACACACACACACACACACACACACACACACACACACACACACACACACACACACACACACACACACACACACACACACACACACACACACACACACACTAAAACACGGTCCTGCTTAAAGTCACATAGGATGTTTGCTGATGATTTTGAATGACATTACCTTCAGACAATGGAGTGAGTCTGTTTTGGAGAACATCTTGAATTTGGCCAGCTCTCCGATGAACCTCACAGTCTTGTTTTTGGTCTCAATGTTAATCTGGTCCTTCTTACGGATCTGAAAGATGGAAAATAGTAAAGCTTGAGTTTGATGCAATTCCTTCCGGACAGAATTTACAGTTGAACCCCATTCATTTCATCTGGGATATTTATAGATGGATATCAAAGATGCATTCATATTAGTTTTTAATCTTGGTCATTATATAATCACTGGAATTTGATAGTGGTTTATCGTAGGTCCAAATAGCAATGATAAATTATCTAGACTAGGGTATATATATATAAATATTGTCAGTATTTCATCTGAGGTGTCTTCATGAATGAGGGGTTATATCTAAGGCCTAATACAGTATACTAAGCATGTAGTTAAAGTGTCAATGTATCAACGACCCATGACAGGGTAGAACCTACGTGGAACCTGAAGTCTCCCTTGAGCATGGAGCAAAGGTCCTCGGCCACATCGGACATGCAGGGGTGAAGGGTCGCCACCAAGCGGGAGTAGAAGGGGAGCAGATCCAGCCTGGGATTCAGGGGAAAAAAGAGGAAAGATTAGTATAATTCAAACGCATTACAATGGCGCCCCCTTTTGGTGGTGTGCGTTAACTGCAACGCAACGGACTGTTCGGGAATGCACTTCTACCTCTGTCTGGGAACTGTGAAGAGGGCTCGCACCAGCTTCCTCCTGTTGGACTTGGTGTTCATGTTCATGCAGAAGTCCATGGCGGCCTGTGTACACACACACAATTATAATTAACATGGATGAAAAGCTCCAGTGTTTTCTTTCATTGAGAAACAATTGAAATGTTTTGGATTTCAAACTGGTTCCAGAAGTAAAAAGGTAATTCAAAACCTGGCTGGATCGACAACAGAGGACATAATAAAAAGATATTAGAGCTCAAATGTTGACCTTGTCAATGAGGTCCCGGTTCACACAGTTGGGAAGCTGCTGGATGAAGGCGTCCACGATGAGCTTGAGGTGGGAGCCAGTGCTGGCCTCCTCATCTTCTTGCTCTGCACAGAGGGGAAAGCACGCAAATAAAGTGAGCGGAGGTTTAAGGACACAGGGACTGAACACTTGTAGCATATAGCATTCTCTGTTTGAATTGCAGGGTAGTGTGGTGAAGAACAGAAGACGACTTGGAAGTTGTAACTTGGGAGTGGTCAGATTGAATAATAAAAAAAAATAACCACACACCAGCATTCGATCATGGCGTGCTGTTGGATTTCCTCATAACTACGTTTTGTGTTGAGGGTTTGGCTAGTCACTGAAGCAAACCAATCTAAGGTCTGATGGCAGGCAAGCTCAAATCTGGATGAACAGGCTTTTACTTTTCTTTCGCTTCGGGTTTGTTTCGACCAATCGTGTAGCTTGAAGCCGGGGACCCTGTAATCATCTCCCCCCATTTAGGACTGCCGGATGCATGGTGCGGCTACCTTGCTCGTCCAACAGTTTCTTGGCCAGCTCCTCGTTCTCCGTCTCCTCGGGGCCCTCCAGTTCCAGGGGGTCCTCGGCGATGTCCAGGGCCTCTAGCTCCAGCTCCAGCTCCTCCGTGGTCGCCGCTGCCGCCACCGCCGCCTCCTTCGCCTCTTTGGCTTCTGAATCAGGCAAAAAAACATGGTGTTTGAGTGTGTGTTGGACAATGTACCAATATTATCCTGTGCTTATAATAAAGGTAAAACTCCACTCTGGTACAAACACCTCTAAGGGCAAAGCAGAAGTATTGCAAACAAGACAGAAGTGCATGATTTAAAGGATGCATTTACTTTAAAAAGGTTACAGGATATTCAACCCGCACTCTTATGTCGATGTGCAATGTGATACATCCTCAGTCGATAGTCTACTTTGAATCCAAAGCTAGTTCCCCTCAAGGTTTCTTCCCGTTATCTGTGTTTAATTAACACGTTCCCAACCCTGATGGATATAGCACAACTCTTCCAGGTTCTCTCCTTGACACCTCCTTACCTTTGGCCTCTTCCCTCTCCTTGGCCTGGCCGCTCTTCTCGTTGTCCTTGAAGAGGATGGCGGGCACGAAGGCCTTGAGGTCCACCATGTTCTCGTAGAAGTTGCGGGCGTCCTCGTCCTCCCAGATGCCCCCCTCCAGGTCGTACTCTCCTGGCTTACCGGGCATGAAGATGTCAATGCCGGGGCCGTGTTCTGTGGAGTAGGGACCGGAAATAAAGTTACACACTTTAGTGTATTACTTTTATTTATACTATAATACTTTTTATCTGTGAACTATTTGCCAAGTGAGTCACAAAGGAAACCCTTTTCCTATCGCGTTCCTGCACTGTATCCATCTGTCATCATCTTTTTAGAAACTGGGTTCTTCAGTTATTTTTTTTGTAATGACTACAACATTGATTTGGATGGATGGTTGGTTTTCAGCCTCCTTTTTCAAGTCCCTTTCAATGAAACTGTCAAATGAAAAGTGATTGTAAGCCCCCACGAGGAATAGAAACCGCACTACATTGCGATATTGGGGGATTTGGAACTGAAGAACCGTAAAAACCCTTGTCCAGTCTGAGCCAACATCAGTCTAAATGAGCGTCCCGGTCTCAACATCCCTACAGCACACCCCAAGAGTCAGAGGAAAGAGGTATCCGCTCAGCATGCTGGGTACGCCAAGCACTGGGTAGCACTAGCACACACCCTCCTGGACGGTCTTGTCCTGGGGCAGCTCGGGCATGTTCTCGTCCAGCAGGTCAGCCAGGGACTGAGTGTTGGCGAGCAGCTTCTGGTAGGAGGTGGCAAACTCCTCGTGCTGCTTGTGCCGGTCCTCACTGAGCTCGCCCTTGGAGTGGAGAATACGTCTGGATGGATAGAGAGAGAGACAGAGATTGAGCAGAATTCAGAACAAAAATGAAAAAAGCTAAATCAATGAAATATTGTAATGCACTGCAGTAATTACAGTAGTGTAATTACAGTACTGTAATAACAGTATTGTAATTATAATTCCAATTTCAACATCATCCGTTTAGGGTTCTTCAAAAAATTATATGGGTACATTGAAATAAAATTGAGTATATGGTTTGGGATATCATTCATATGATCTATAATCAAATAAAAATAGACATTGCTACTTAAAGGAAACTAGACGTCAGAGAACCGCAATGGCCAAATGGGTCAAAGCCACTTCGTCACACTGCGGTCCGACGCAAGGAAGGCAGCCCGGCAGCCCAACCTGTTCTGCCGCTCGATGTTCTGTAGCTCGCGGTGGTCCTTCTTCAGGTGCTTGGTGAGCGACGTGAAGTACTCCCTCAGCAAGTTCTGGAAGGGCGTCTGCTTCTCCACGCTGATGATCTCGCTGGGCGGGAACGCCAGGGCGAACTTGTCGGCGGCCAGCTTCACCTTGCGCGGCACCAGGCCGGCGATGTCGTCGCCACAGTGCTTGCAGAAGCTGATCACCACGGAGACGTGCGTGTGCATCTCGCGGTCCACGCTGATGATGCTCTTGAGCTGCTCGTAGATGAGGGACAGGCCCTCGCGGTCCGTGAAGAGGCCCACGACGGTGAGCTCGGCGATGAAGCGCAGGTCCGTGCGCAGCTTGCTCACGTTGGGCGCCTTCTCCTCCTTGCGCGCCTCAAAGTGCCGCTTCCACCCCTGCAGCAGCAGCGGGGCGAACTCGGCGTAGCGCTGGTGGAAGAGGGAGCAGAGGTGCACCGAGCAGCCCACGTCCGAGATCTTCAGCTTGGCCTCCACCACGGACGCCACCGCCTCGCCGATGTACTGCAGAAACAAAAGTCAAACTTCATGAGTTGGGGGGTGGGGCACTTTTTCATGCGGAACAACAATGCAAAGTGATAAACGAAAGGAATTGACGGATGGGTTCCAAGAAATCCGTTTAGGAGCACCAATGAGAGAAACATAAATAAAATGCGGTAAAATCGGATCGGAGAAAGCTTCAAAAAGGAATACCCCACTACTTATCATAATTATTGCAGTGTTATTTTTGGAGGCTATTCTAAACAACATAGGCTACAACAAATGGTCAACAGCGTTCACAACACTCTCTCTTGCGTTCACAAGAGAGAGTGAGTGAGTCACGATGGGAGACCCCTAAACGCCGTACTCGGGGGCCCTCACCTTGCTGAGGTTGAGCGCGCCAAAGTCGGTGGAGAGCGAGTCGCGCTGCTGCTCGGTGAGCGTGCGCAGCTTCTTGACGAACGCCGTGTTCTTCTTGAGGCTGGAGTCCAGGCGGCTGAAGAAGGCCTCCTCGGGGCGGCCCTCCTGGATGTTCTGGTTCTTGCTGCGGAGCTCCTTCCTGCTGTGGTGGCGCTCCCAGGCCTCCTGGTGCAGCTGGTGGGACTCTTCCTTCTCCCTGCACGGGTAGGGGGAATCAAGGACAAAAACATCAGGGGTTAGAATAGTAACGACTGCCGCTTACGCTTACTGAAATGGACAGGATACGGGTTGGTGGCTGAAACTATGAAATCTTGATTTTACTTGGCAAAAAAAAAATCGGACAACACTTTGGGCTCTAGCCCAATTAATCATTGACATTAATCATTGGAGATTTGAAAAAATTATGGTTAAATTGAAAGAAATTGATTGATAGATGAATCAACAATAAAAATTAGATATAATCGCTTTTCAGATATCTTGGTCCATAAAGGCACCTGATACTGCTTATTGTCCCAAGAGGTGGTGCTGAAGAATAACCCCAGGGAGCACTTTTACTTTCAAGCCAGCAACTCCAGAAGCCCGAGGTCACATGACTGTCACTCACTTCAGCTGCGCCGCCTCCTCCTCCCGCTGCCGCTTCTCCTCCTCCTCCTGGAGCTTCTTCTCCTGCTCCTCCTGCAGCCTCTTCTCCTCCTCCTCCTTCTTCCGCTGCTCCTCCTCAGCCTTCTGCTTCTCCTCCTCCTTCTTCTTGCGGTCCTTCTCCTCCCTCTTGCGCTTCTCCTCCTCCAGACGCTTCCTCTTCTCCTCGGCCGCCGCCGCCTTCGCGCCCCCTTCCTTCTTACCGCCGCTCATCTTGTCGTCCTTGGCCTTGTCCCTCGGGAGCCTCCGCTCGCCGTCCCGCTCCCTCTCCTTCTCGCGCTCCTTGCTGCTGAAGGAGCTCACCTCCTTCTCGTCCATGTTGATCGATCGCTTGCGTTCCGCAGGCATGCTGAGTCAAACACAGAGAAATTACATAAGTACTTTGCTGATTCCAGATGGGACATTCGCAGTCACAGCTGAAGTACAGGGACAGTAACGAGTATTCAAAAGAGATGCATTATTTTAGATGAGAATGTCAATAAATAAGGATATATACACACATCTATATAATAGGAGTAGAATTAGTGTTGATGAGGGACATTAAGGAACATTACAGAATTGTTAAACTGCAGCAATAGATGTAGAGCAAAACTGTACCTTCAGTGTACGTATCCTAAATGATTTTAAGGTTAAGGTAAACTTATACAGTATGCAAATATTGTCAAAATAGTATTTTATAACAAAATGCATTTAGCATAATTATCCCAATATGTTATTGAAACATTATTTCAGTCTAATCAGTTTACGTTCAGTGTTCAGTCTATACAATTAAGATCCAAACAAATATCACAACGTGGCCACACAACGTTGGGAAACGGGTTGGCCACATACAACTTTCTACGGTAGAATAAATCAACACTGCACATGCTCAAACGACACATACACACACACTACGAGGAAGCAAAGTAATATCCCTTACACACATAAGAAATTGATGTGCCGCAGACCACATCAATTAAGTCAGATATATAAACACAAAATGTAACCCAGGTTTGATTTGCATTTATTTACTAATGTAATCTATTCATGCCTACATTGTGTATATCAGTATACAGCAGAGTATTGCTGATCGAGGTACGATTGACAGATCCCTCCAGCGAACTCGCTGGAGGTGAAAGGAAAGGGTTACTTTCATTATTTATTGTTTTGTTTTGTATCCATCACTATGTGCCTTTTTTCGAATTGTATTCAAAGGAGTTTGCATAACTATTATATTATAATACAATAATCCCTTATGATGGAATAGTATATTCTTAACTTCTGTGGGAATAATTTGTTGTTTGTGATCCATCACGGCCTCGTTAGTGGGTTTAGCATGCCAGCTAACGGAAGCTAATCTTGGCTAACTCTGTGCTAACGTGATGGAACAGGTGCAACTGCATCGCAATACTTGGTCTAAATAATCGATAAACTGAAAAGTACATAACGTTTATGTTATCGCAGTGTTCCAGTAGAACATATTTCCCATGATAAATAATATTTAGAAGAGAAATGACGTTAGCTTAGCTAGATATTAGCCATGCCAAGTTAGCGTTGGGCCACTTGAAGAATTCACACTGATGTAAACAAATGTCTTACCAACGGTCGCTTTCGTATTGCGCTTGTTCAAACGTCGGCGCAAATAGTAAAACAGCAACTCAATACGTGCTCTGCATGTTGTATGATAATATGTTAGGCATATATATAAAGAATAAACGGTTACCTTATACTTGAAGCAAAGTAAACATCGGACTCGAACGTTAGTTTCCGTGTAACAACACAAGGACCCCGTTGTTTTGGTTTAACAAATTGTGCCTGACTAAAACTTGTAAAACTAGTTTTGCGAAAATGGATTTCTATAAACGGCCATGTTTCGATATACCTTCAAATACAGTCAACTAATACTCAACATAATGATTCATATTTTATTTAATATTTTTTCCGACTGGCAATATTAATGGCAGCTTGTGTTTGAAACGTATTTTGTAGTTCGTTTTCATAAAATTAGACGAACTACAAACAACGCAACACATGTTTAATCATCTGGAACACACCATTATATAACATATATGATCGTAGGTTTGTAGGCTAAATAAGTCTACCAACTACCAACCTATGTTAACCCCACTGTTAATCCCCAGTAGCGTGTAAGAAATGTATAAATTGTAATATTATCTAGGCTATTTAAAAGGTCGGTCGCGAATAAAATAAATGATGAAAATAAAATAGTTTTGGGAAAACCTATTCCATATAGGCTGGGACGGCTGGCCTTTTACCAGATCTGACATTGTCTGAGTTTTTCGTTTCATAGTCAAGGTTAAGTTACGGTAGGCGATGAAGTTGGAAATAGGTTTATCTGAACAATTAGGTTAAACGTGTGTGTGTGTGTGTGTGTGTGTGTGTGTGTGTGTGTGTGTGTGTGTGTGTGTGTGTGTGTGTGTGTGTGTGTGTGTGTGTGTGTGTGTGTGTGTGTGTGTGTGTGTGTGTGTGTGTGCGTGCGTGTGTGTGTGTGTGTGTGTGTGTGTACGCACTACACCACACGAAATATTGTAGGCCTACTATAACATTTCAAATATTGGTTTTGTTTGGGGAAATGTTCTAGTTTCAAAGTTGTCCTATTATAATGTTACGGATCGCCGCAAGTTATTTGCACACTTGGCATCTGATGCAACCTCGTCTCATCTTTAAGAAATTGTTTTAGGAGTCATCCCACCTATGTTGCAGCTTCTCAATGAACTCTGTGGACGTGGCAAACATATGCGAGACTTTTCTCACCGATAATCTGTGCATTTCATTCTATGATAGGTCTAAATAACACATTTCATTTATGAAGGCCAATGAAAAGCGAGTGCGATGAGCCGGTCCTGCATCAGATGCAAGACGTCATCGTCTAAGCGTGGATTCTGCTGAAGTGGACCAATCAAACTGGGAGTAGAGGTCGTTGTGCGATCTCATTGGCTACTGCTGAAAGGAAACGGGACGGTGATGCTGGGGTGTGATTTTTCGGACTCCTGAGGAATAAGAGCTGCTTGTTTTTGCCTTTATTAAAGGCACTTTCCTCTTCAACGTCGCCCCCTGACCCTCCAACAGGTAGGTTCCACGTCTATACTATCTGTGGACGTAGGCATTAAAACTGCACGCAATTCTCTAACGTTAGTTTAGTTTAATTAGAAAGCAGGTTAATACGCCGCATTCCTGTGCATTTTGGTCATCAGAGACTTGCCCTGACGCTGGATAGATATATAGGTCAGTGCTTAATCGACTGATAAATATTATGTTTGTGACTAAATAAGTGTTTTCTTTGCAGTTGTAATTGTTAAAATGTGTGGATCGCTTTAGCCCAAATCCGACCAAAACCAGTAATCATACATGTTTAAGAAAATGTATTTTATTCCGTTTTGACTTATTCGACTTACTTCGTCTAAATCATGGTTAGCAATAATTAATCACAAGTCACTCCATCAAACGTTCAGTGCATTACCTATAGTTAAGTTGTTATTACTGTCAATAACCCATGACGAGACGTGTACTTACCAAGAGAGAGTTGATGTGTGGTTTGAGAATATGTACAACTATAGAACTAATACAACTGTGGAAAATTGTATCAGACAATTGATATATAGATATCCTTTTACTCTCTCTTTCTCTCTCCTTCATGCTCTGTGTGTGTGTGTGTGTGTGTGTGTGTGTGTGTGTGTGTGTGTGTGTGTGTGTGTGTGTGTGTGTGTGTGTGTGTGTGTGTGTGTGTGTGTGTGTGTGTGTGTGTGTGTGTGTGTGTGTGTGTGTGTGTGCGCGCGCGTGCGTGCGTCTCTCTCGCTCTCTCTCTCTCTCTCTCTCTCTCTCTCTCTCTCTCTCTCTCTCTCTCTCTCTCTCTCTCTCTCTCTCTCTCTCTCTCTCTCTCTCTCTCTCTCTCTCTCCATGTATGGCTTTATTTGCATGAGAAACGCAGACTTACATTGAATAAGATACAAAAACATGGAAAGTGTTGGTCCAACCCATTACAAATACAATCATCAAATCATCTAAAAATGTATGTGTCCACCTCTCTCTCCCTCTCTCCCTCCCCCCCTCCCTCGTCCCTCCAGTATGATCAGGCCTCTGTTGATGTGCTTCGCGCTGTGCGTGGTCTACGCCACCAGCAAGCCCACAGAGAAGAAGGAGCGGGTCCACCACGAGGAGCCCCTCAGCAGCCGCGAGCACAACGACGCAGACGGCTTCGAGTACGACCACGAAGCCTTCCTGGGTCGCGAGGATGCCAAGACCTTCGATGACCTCACGCCACAGGAGAGCAAACGGAGGCTTGGGTAGGTAGCCACCCCCAGGAGCACGTTTTTAAACGAGGAATGCACCGATTGGGAATCTCTGGGCCAATACTAAGTTGATTATTTAACCGTTTGGCCGATAGCCAATGCCGCTACCAATGTTTGTTTGTTTTATTTTTTTTAAAAATGAACTGAACGGTTTCAGCCCTACATCACCCTATATTATAATGCGCACAAATGAGTATTTGTGAAGATTAAGCTATAACCTCAATAGGAGCAGTAGACATGTATCATCCGTCAACAACTTATGTTAAAGAAAACTTTAGCTTGGGACAGTGAAAGTTTGTACTCTTAATGCAAAAGTTGATAGCTCACGGAGATTTCCAACCATGGATTTCGACTACTGTATTATTACAAGTAAATCACTATTATTGAGTAGCTTACATACTAGCATACACACTAACATTTGTTGAGACACATTGCTCAAGGTGGTCGGACAAATGGGGTTTTAACCAAGGACCTTTTGACTGGGAGCCAAACTTCCTCCTAGACCCCTAAACTATCTTGCCCCCCTAGTTATGACTAGAGAGGGCCATGTGCTATGTGATTCATTCAAGCCAAGGGTGTAGACCAATATTTAAACAGCACGCCTGTTTTGTGATGTTGTGATAATATTTGCTTTTAATTACAGTTGGTTAAGAAAACAGGTCTTGTAAAGCTTATATTAACCTTATATATATTTTTATATGGGGGAAAGTATAAAAGTATGAAACAGTTAGAATGTAAGTCACTGCCGAGTTCAGTGAGGGTCTGTGTATCTTGGGTTCATATACTTCTGACAATTAAATTGTATTGTGATGAGAAAAAACTGGACTTTTATCAAGAAACGAGTTGCGTCGACAACCATCTGGTCACCTGCATGCCATGTCGTCCATTCATCGTCATTCATTCGTCCATTGGATGCGTAAGGTGTTAAAAAACCGAAATGTAATTTAATTTATTATTGTTTAAAAATACAATTGACTTCCTCCGGCTCAATTGCACCACATTGGAACACATGGAATTTAATCAACTTGAATCATTTACATTTAGAAAAGCTTTAGTATTCTGTACGTAGGAACCTGATTTGTATATGCAACGGAAAAAACATGGCAGAAAGAATGCATCCAAATAGCCAAACTGGGGTCAGAAAAAGTGTCTTGAGAAAGAGCTGTTTCTATGGTGTGCTCTGTAAGGATGTTTCATACAGAAAGGCATTGTAATATATTCTCGGTAAATCAGTGACATTCTGGTCTGAGCAGACCAACGGGTGGCGATATAACAACCGGTCTAACAATAAATCGATGCCAATCGATTCAATCGAAAGTATGTTGACGGTCTTTTGAAAATCTTTTTGAATGCCTGTCATATGTTTTTTATTAGTGTGATCGTGGATAAGATTGACGGCAACAAAGACGGCTATGTCACCGAGGAGGAGCTGAATGTGTGGATCAAGAAGGCGCAGAAGAGGTACATCTACGACAACGTGGACCGCCAGTGGAAGGACTTTGACATGAACGTCGATGGCAAGATCACCTGGGAAGAGTATAAGAACGTCACCTACGGCACCTATCTTGGTATGCGGACGGGACTAAGTGGTTGACTAAACTTTAATTTGGGTTATTATAATTGGAGGAGCCAATGTAAGGTTTGGATTTCCCTATGCACACTGTAAAAGACCTAGAAACAGATGATGGTTAAAAACTATGCAGCAACAGCTACGTAGCACTACCACCGGTTAATAAGGCTTGTACATCAGAATGCATCATGGTTGTTTTTGTAGGCAATACGATGCAATTTTCAAAGTACCTCAAAATCCTAAATCAACATAAGTATACTGTAACAAAGGCCAACAAAATCTTTTTTCTGCAACGTCTAAGTCACGTTTCTGAGAATGTTTTCCAATAAGAACAAATAAATTCCTGAAATGTCATTGACCAAAAAATCCTTAATACCAACACAAGAATCTAACATTCCAATGCTTCTATGCTGCCAAAATGGAGGCAGTCATCCAATGAAAATGTTGAATTTATTTCTAGACGACCCAGAACCGGATGAGGGCTACAACTACCAGCACATGATGGCGAGGGATGAGAGGCGCTTTAAAATAGCAGACAAGAACGGCGACCTCATCGCGGACAAGGAGGAGTTCACCGCCTTCCTCCACCCCGAGGACTACGACCACATGAAAGAAATCGTGGTTCAGGTATGTGGTGGCATGGACTCACAGTGGTTAGAAAATGTACGCATAAAAAAAACAATCTAACTATGTAATGAGTGCAAATCTGTAGTAAAAAGCAGCACAAATCACTGCTGCTTGTTTAATCTCATAGTAAAACACACCAATAATTCTAAAAATCTGATTTAAAATCAGAATGAATCAATATGATGTATTGCATTGATAAATATATGTTTACTTTTTTATATATTTTTGAATATATATATATATTAACAAGACCAATTTGCCGACCCCGTGCAGGAAACATTGGAAGACATCGATAAAAATGGCGACGGCTTCATCGACCTGAAAGAGTACATTGGTAACTGAAATACACGTCATCATCTCTTTAGTAGCTTTTAGATTAATACCAGTTCAAATAAAAGTAAACAGCTTCTTCAGGACCTGTCTCAATTAATACCCCGCCTACAGTCAACACAAATGCTAACCTAAGCAGAGTAAATGACTTTTGTTTTGATAAGATTGAGATCCACCTGACTTTACAGATCACTCACAGTGACAAAATAAAATATAAATAATTTATAAATATAATAAAATAAAATAAAACGCAAGACTAGAATACATAGATGTCGTAACACATAACCAACAAAGACTATAAAAGTCAACAGTGGAAATGTATCCTGGCAACAACTCTAAAACACGCCTCAACACCTCAATTCAAACATGGCTGTCCGTGAGTTTACTAAAGGCAGATTCCCCTCCCCCACCCCCCAACCGTAGGTGACATGTACACCCACGACGAGGAGATGGCGGAACCAGACTGGGTGGCGTCGGAGCGCGAGCAGTTCGCTGAGTTCCGCGACAAGAACAAGGACGGCAAGATGGACCGAGAGGAGACCATGGACTGGATCTTGCCCTCCGACTACGACCACGCAGAGGCCGAGGCCAAACACCTGGTCCACGAGTCGGACACCAATAAGGTGAGGCCACCTGTGTGGGGTCTGCCATGGTTGGTTCCCTTGTCACTGTAGGGGGGAATGCTCCACCAATGAGGTGAGGTCGTCTGTGTGGGTTCGTCTTTGGTTGGCTCCCATGTCACTGTAGGTGAGATGGCTCCACCAATAGGGTGAGGCCATCTGTGTGGGTCTGCATTGGTTGGTTCCTGTGTCACTGTAGGTGTGATAGCTCCATCAATAAGGTGGTTTCTTCTCTCATCTTTTATCCTGTTTGGTTTCCTTTAGATGATATAGCTCGACCAATAAGATTTGTCCTCTTCTGCGTGTGGTCCTTTGGTTGGTTCTTTATAACTGAAGGAGAGATAGCACCAAGTCCAACCAAAACAATTGATCCAAATTTCCTGCAGTTGTTTGCTCTCTGTCCCATTTGAGCAGATTCACTATCCATATTTTGCCTTACTATTAGGTTTCACTTTCAGTTAAGATCTAAAAGACCATTTGTTGATCATTAACATATAATGAATAACCCTTTTATCGGCTAAAGTGGCTATTTTCAAATCTTAACTCCGTAATAATTTTCAATCAATTGGAAGAACACTTCAAAAACCACCCAGTGGACATGTTTGCATTGTTTGTTTGTTTGGGGCTCTCGGTGTGGTACGACAGTTTGGTGCTTGGTGTATTTACCCCTTCACACATCCTTTCGATTGTGATCACAGCTGACTGTCATGTTGTTCTTTGCACGTCCTTGTTCCTCCAGGATGGAAAGCTGTCCAAGGAAGAAGTCCTGAACAAATACGACCTGTTTGTCGGAAGCCAGGCGACAGACTTTGGGGAGGCCCTGACACGACATGACGAGTTCTAGAGTTGTCACTTTTGAAAGAAAGAATCATCACTATTACGCATGTTTTGTCTGAAATGATATAATTTATTTGGTATACAATTCGACTTGACTACTTTAAAAACACCGTGTTCAGCTGGTCGCATAAAAAGGCAATTTGTTGGTGTGTTTACATTCTTCTGTCCAAAAAATGCTTCCCACCGTGGGCTACTAACATGTGAAAAATAATTAGTCCCGATTGGCCGAGTTTAGTCCTGCTTGAAATTGTATTAGACTTGTCTTGATGCAATCTGGTTTTATATGTATAACAAAGATGTCCTAATTTCCTAGGAATTTAAAATGATTTAAATCATGGTGCTGCATAGAGCTTTGTCGATTAAAACATCACGGCCCTTTGCATTTGTAATTTCAGTGTGTGCCTTTTTTTAAATGTTTTTTCTGCCATTTTAACGTAAATTCCATGTTGATTTTTTTATTACTCCTAATACTATCACTTCCTTCTGATCCCCTTCATGGTTGTATTGTAATATGGGCACTTTCACTTTCCCTCCCACACTCTACTGTTAGATTGTGGTGTCCCACCGCTATGACCACGTCATTGAACCTCCACCCCTGCACGATGTAGATATGTAATGCCATTCAGCCATTGGTCAATCAATGAGAAACTTACTAATTTCTGTTACTGAACCCAGAGGAATTGTACATTGTACCTTTTTATTTCTGATCAGGGGGTAAAAAAGCAGGAAACTGTGGTTTCAGCTTCATGGAATACCAATTGTACATTTCTTTATTTGAGATGTATATTATTGACACTAAGCTTAAACTCCTTAGATCTATACACAGAGACCAATCTAATGGTGATTATCTGTACTAAAGTTAATGCTGTATTTTGACATTGCAGACTGTTTCTAAATAAAATAAATACAACATTGACCAAGAAACATTTATTTGTTTGTGTGTGTGTGTGTGTGTGTGTGTGTGTGTGTGTGTGTGTGTGTGTGTGTGTGTGTGTGTGTGTGTGTGTGCGCGTGTGTGTGTCTGTGTGTCTGTGACGTGTGTGTTTGTGTGTGCGTATCTATTTGCTTGTGTGTGCATGTCTATGTCTGTATTTGTGTGTGTGCTTGTGTGTAAATAGCCTGCATGAAGACCACAACTGCCTCGCCATTTCAGAGCTATTTTTTATGCATTAAAATAGGATTAAAGTGGCCTACACAATCATTTGCTGTGTAAATTGTACCTGCTAGTGCTCCTGGCCAGACACCACAAAACTACAAACAGGGATACAAAGGATTAAGGATATGGAATCAAACACAAATAATCGGATAAAGATTGGTGAACTCTGTCATAGCTGGTCGCATTCCAAGGATGTATAAAAATAGCGTTGGCAGCAGCTGGACATAGCACTTGGGGGGCTTCCATGTTCACCTTTGACCTCCGGATCGTTACATGGAACCATATATATCCGACCTATCAGAGAATACCCCCTCTGACGCCTTCCCAAAGTGGACCCAATATGTAAGCTGGGAGTCTCCGATTTACCTGAGAAAAAAATGATCCTAAACCTCCCAGGAGGCCCCACCAGGTACTGCAATAAAGTGGGTATAAGGAGGCAAAGCCAAGGCTCAGACTCTAAACCAAAGCTAACTCCAGCAAACAGTGCTTATCTTCAGGAAGATAACAAGGAAGGGGGGGCGGGGGGGTCTAAACACGCATACGCACGCAAACACAAATAGAAACCACCACACCTGTCCTTCCCTCATCCTCCAGGCCCTACCCACCTGTGTTCTTTTTCATTACAAGAGCCCCCTTTCCCCTTATTATTTTCCACCTTTTCGTAATCCTCTTTTTATCCTATCATGTCTCCCTTTTCCATCTTTTCATCCATTTCGTTTCTTGGTTGCTTTGCAGGACATATGCGTACCATGGCAGTGTAGAGCAGTCGGAAGTCGTCCAAAATGGAAAGAAGCCTTTTTGTTTTTTGCTCAATGTATTTTGGTTTTGATTAAATGCCAATCAGTTCAATAGTCAGGTCATTTACCTTTTTCTTCGATCATTTCAGTTTAAAAGGCATGTTGCTCATCATGCGCTTGTTGTAATGCTAATTTGTATTACAGCATGAGATGTGGATGAACCTGAAGTAAGAAAAGACAAAGGAACATGATGGAGAAGGGGACGGCCAGACCTATTTTTGTATTGTCACCATGCTGTGAATTCAGGGAGCCAAGCACAACCTGGGTTTGGTGTTTCTGTAGCGGCAGTCGGCTGGAAACCTGCAACAGCGCTGTGCATCATAGTAGTTCTATTTCTATTTAGTCATTCAAGAAATATGTTTATTGAAGTTGACATACAGGTGAGTCTGTGATCAATCAGAGGGCAGAGTAGCCAGATGAATCAGAAGGAGTCGTTTTTTGTAATAATGACAATATTATACTTTGTTATAAAGTAATAATCAGGAGTAGGATATTTTAGGTTATCATTATTATAATTACTCTTCAGTCAATTGATGCATAAAATAAAAACATAAATGTAGACAGTGGTTCCATCAAATTGTGTTAAATCAGGGGGAATCCTCAACAGTTTATCAACAATACACCCATAATATTTGCCTACAGTGACTAAACTAACTGATGAAGTTTCCCTGTTAAGCTTCTGTCAGTTGAGTGGTCCTTTACAGTGTGTTATTTAGTGGCTTTGTCAGAGCACTAAATTAAGTTCTCGCAGCTCTGTTAATCCAAAGGATGTAATAACAAACCAACCAAAAAAACAACTAACCAATCAACCGAATAATCGTGATTAGATGCTGCACTGATTAAATCATCAGAAGGCTCGGTTCCTCTTGTGAATTCTAAAAACAATAATAATAATAATATATAGATTTGACCCTATATTTTTGGTTATGAAAACATTGGTCCTATCTGACAAATCTATTTAAAGTCAAAATAAGTCAATCTTGTGCTTTTTTTGTACTAACGGTAGGCTAAAGGCTACTTTGTATTCTAAATAAATTTGTTATTACATCCTTTGTTAATCCAAAGGATGTAATAACAAACCAACCAATCAACAATTTACCAATCAACCGAATAATTGTGATTAGATGCTGCACTGATTAAATCATCAGAAGGCTCGGTTCCTCTTGTGAATTCTAAAAACAATAATAATAATAATATATAGATTTGACCCTATATTTTTGGTTATGAAAACCTTGGTCCTATCTGACAAATCTATTTAAAGTCAAAATAAGTCAATCTTGTGCTTTTTTTGTACTAATCGTAGGCTAAAGGCTATTATGTAAAATAAAATAAAATAAAATAAATGTGAAACAATTCTAGAATTTGAATGGAGGATCTACTTATGGGTCAGAGTAATTAATCAAACCCCTCTTAAAACAACCTACACACACATTCAGCTAGACATTAAACACACGCACGCACGCACACACACACACACACACACACACACACACACACACACACACACACACACACACACACACACACACACACACACACACACACACAGTGGTAGTGGGTTTTCTATGTGTGTGCGTGTGTGTGTGTGTGTGTGTGTGTGTGTGTGTGTGTGTGTGGGGGGGGGGTCAACGAACCGGGATAAACACGGTCATTTTCAAACAGCGTACTCTTTCGCTTGGGCTACTTCAACTCCATCTAGCGGTAAAATGAACATAATGCCAATATTTTATTAACATTTAGATTTCAATTCAGGGCATTTAGCAGCCGCTGTTATCCAAACGTCTCATATAAGTAATTTTGGAAAGAGAAACAACAATATGTCGATGTCTATACAGTAAAGATGTTCATAATAATGTAAGTGCCAAGCAATCACAATTGCAAGGTTAACCCATTCCCCGTATACAACAAAGATAGCTAGGGGAAGATGCTACACACGATGCCCAGTGCTGTACTTTCGAAGTGCCAGGACGTCCAAACATATCATCAGTGCATATCAGGGGTGTTTTTAGGATAGCCAGGGGGGCGAAGCGGTGGGGGGTAAGGAGGGAGGCTAATAGGTGAACTCTGAACAAGTGAGTCTTCTGCGGAAGCTGGTATGAGCGACTCTAGGAACTCGGCAGGCCAGGAATTAATAGCAAAGATTCATCAACATTATTTTTCAAGACTAATATATTTGTTATTTAAGGGAATTTAAACAAGGCAATACCTCAAGGGTTTTTATATATTTTATTCCTAAATGTCCAACCCTATTTACTGTGGGGCGATTTCTTGCTTGTGTTTTACGGCCCTGGGCAAATTTCTACACGGAAGAGATTACAGGTTGCACGCGGGAAACCAGTGCGAGATGGCGGTCGGCACAAGGGCTGAATAGACAACTCTCCTACAAAACAAACTAAACGATACGGTCGTTTGCTCACTTCGCTCTATTGTTTTATCTATTACTTTCGGGGAGATAGCATCACGACATGGAAGGGGGCAAGCCCACCATTCCGCTTGTTTACCAAGCGGTGCAGGCTCTTTACCACGACCCGGACCCCGCCGGTAAAGAGCGAGCCTCGGTGTGGCTCGGCGAGCTGCAAAGATCGGTAAGAAAATGGGAGAGGTGGGAGGATCCGACTGGGGCCTTTACCGCTGTAAACCATCATCAGATGTTAACACTGCGTTGCTGAATCGAGCGGTACTGGAGCAAACGATGGTTTTCATGTTGGGTAATGATATACATGTCGACCGCAGTCCTGCGACGCCATATATTGTCTTAATAAGAGCATATACACTGAATGAATGAATCAAAACAGAGGCCAGGTTTACAGCACGCGTAGCGCTAATTTCGCTCTATCCGCCGGTGGAGATCTACCTTATAAGTTTGACAAGCTATCTCCTACACGGCAGATATTGGTGTACGATAAAGTGTTTTCTCCGTAGAAACGCCCAATATTGTTGCATTTACTGTAGTCATGTGCCTAGCACGGAGAATTAGCATTGTACATATGCTCTGGGGAGTTGAGCCACAGGCCTGGCTAGCCAAATTAGCTCATCGTAGTTACATGCTTGGGGGCTTTTTTTTTTTACTTCAATGTTTTTGGAGTGGATGACATGGATTGTAGAATTAACTGTTGGTCCACTTTGCGTTGCCGCTGAACGGGGACAACTTGGTTGCAGATTAGCCATTCGTTGGCTACACCCCTCGGCTTTCGGGTGCTAATAACTTATCTCTCACTCCTGCCTACGGGGACCCGGTGTGTTTTATGCGCTAGGGGGTTTATTTCCGCATTGGCATTTTCACTCTTCGCAACTTTGTTGTTTTACCCCGGTATGTCAGTACGGTCAGAGCTCCTACTCGCTCAGCACATTCTAACCCCCGGGTGGACGAGCTGCAATGCAGCTACACTGCATTACATTGGCAGCCAAACTATCCACACAGTCCCATATAAGGAGTTTCAGTCCACGATATATTTGAGTTCTAATAAGTAAATATCCGACATAATTATCCGTGGGGAATGATCAATAGAGGAAAGTCACTCTGCTTATGCTATGCAACTTAAAGCCCAGGTCAGCTCTAAGAAATCATGGACGAGTGGTGTCTTTTTGCGTCTATTTTAAGGCAATCTTGTGAGCTAAGTTTAGGTAGCAAAATCACTGAGTGGTTGCATGTATGCGTGCTGTCAAACGGCAATGCTGCTGTTCGTCTTGTTTGTTTTTTTAAGCGTTAAAGGTGTCGCCATTAGTTATTTTTCCTTCAGCAAATATTTGGATGTTGCTGTCATTCCATACTCACAATTTACAATTTTGCATGAAGTATAGGATACATGACAATATATTGTCAGAAGATTCTTCCTGCTCTTTAGAGTGTGGTTTAGCTAGAATTTATTAGAACAATTTCAATCAAAGTCATGATGCTAAGTAATAATATGATATTCTAACTGGGAGTGAGTGCACTGTTTGTAATACAGTTGTGGCGTGGAGCTTCCCTGTACTCTTCTATAGAATATTTGCATTGCAAACAAGTCCCCTAGCAAGTCTTACGACATGCCTGGCGGATATTTGTTTGGTAAGGAATTAGAATTTCGTTTTATTTGTAGAAATTAATGGCCGTAATCATAAACAAATCATCCTATGTGACCACATGGCTGGTCTTCCTATCGCCGCTGTTCATACAAATACCTGTGGTCCATAATCTGTAGCCAGTACCTGGTGCAACTCTACTAAATGCTTGAAACCTGCTCTCCCATTGATCCCACTTTCTCCGCGCCCCCTCAGATGTACGCCTGGGAAATCTCAGACCAGCTCCTGCAGCTCAAACAGGACGTGGAGTCGTGCTACTTTGCCGCGCAGACCATGAAGATGAAGATCCAGACGTCGTTCTTCGAGCTCCCGGCGGAGACGCACAATGCCCTCCGCGACTCCCTGCTCTCTCACATTCAGAGCCTCAAAGATCTCTCGCCCATCATCGTTACTCAGGTGAACGCGACTCCCTCGCTCCCTCCCCCATCACGCCCCCCCCCCCCCCCACACACACACACACACTGCTTGTTGTGGTGGGTTGTCTGGGTGTGGCCGTTGTTTTGTTTGTGTCTGGTTGGTTGATTTATTTGTTTGTCTTTTATTTACCTAAACCTAGATGCTACTCTGCCCCTGCTTGTGTGTAACCGTGTCAAACCATGGAGCTAGAGTTGCCTTAGAGTTGTGTCAAACATTTAGGAGACTACTGCGCAACGTAACCAGTTTGACAGGATTTCCGTAATAGAGTGTTCAGTTCTGGATTTCCCCCCCTGTCTGGTCCTGGAATGTATCACCATGCATTTAAATGCCTCATTAGTTTACTAGGGCCCTAGCGTCCTTTTTTCTTCTTACCAATACCATGAAAAAAGCTACGCAATCTACTGCTTTTGTTGCATGGTGTTCTCTAATCCCCACCCACATTTTTTTTTTGTGCAAGTGGCAATTGATCAACCATTCAAAACGGGTAATTGAGGTTAGAGTTTGCCTTTTTTGTTCCTTTTTATTTTTGTTAAAAGTTTAGATAAACAACGCCCTGTCTTTTTTCTTCTCCTTCTCTCTCAAACAGTTGGCACTGGCCATTGCAGATCTGGCACTTCAGATGGCCTCTTGGAAAGGATGTGTCCACACACTCATTGAAAAGTAATACTTCTGCTCAAACGACATCAATGCTAAAACATGTCAAGGACTTCTAATGAGTTAGTTCAGAACACTATGTGGAGGATGCGTACACTTGTATGACCGGTAACCAAATGGATGGTGCACCTCTTTAAACCCGATCCATTACTGTAATGCATTGTCTTATGAGACTTTTAATAGAAACCATTTAAATACAATCTCTTCCTCTTGTATGTAACAATAGTGGCGTTGAAGAACATCTTTCGAACATCTAATTTTCGATGCAGGATTTGTACTAGGCATAGACCAATATATCTGTTACCAATACCCTGCTCTCCATTTGTGTCAGATATCGGGTGCAAGTGTACCCGTGGCTCTGTGTGCGCTGTTACTCTTCGTATCTTCAGTGCCAGACGGTGCCGTGTCTCATGCATCGACGATATTTGATGCACTGACACCCCACTGTCACTCCAGGTACAACGACGACGTCAGCTCCATGACGTTTCTGATCGAGATCCTGACGGTTCTGCCCGAGGAGGTCCACAGTCGCTCGCTCCGCATCGGGGCCAACCGCCGCACGGAGATCATCGAGGACCTGGCCTACTACTCCAGCACCGTGGTCACCCTGCTGGTGGGTGTGGTCGCCCCTCTCTCTCGGACTCTGACCCTTTCTCTCTCTCTCTCGCTTTGTTATTTAGATGCCCCCTTATGCCATTCACAATATGTCGTTTCACCCCGTCTCTCTTGTTTAAAGTATATCTTGCCCTCTTTCTGTTACAACATTGATGTGCCCTCTTAGGACATTTTCTCTTTCCTGGATTGTACCTCTCTGTCTGTCACTTTCACTCTTTATCTGCTCTTCCTTATTTAGTTTCCCCTATACTCTATTCATTCGCTGTCTGTTTATTGCATCAATCTGTCGTCGGTTTGTCTGTCTCGCTCTTCCTCCCTCCCTCTTATTGAGATTCCCATGCTACGCTATTTACTTTTTGTCCCCGTTTTGGACTTTCACTTTTTCAGTATCTCTCTCTCTCTCCCTCACTGTCTGTCTTGTTCTCTCTCATAGTGAGGGAGGGTCATGATCTCATAGTGTCACACACGGTCTCTGATGACTCGCAGCAGCTGTGTGTGTGTGTGTGTGTGTGTGTGTGTGTGTGTGTGTGTGTGTGTGTGTGTGTGTGTGTGTGTGTGTGTGTGTGTGTGTGTGTGTGTGTGTGTGTGTGTGTGTGTGTGTGTGTGTGTGTGTGTGTGTGTGTGTGTGTTCTATCCCAGTTTCCTCTTGGTTTTGCGCTCCCTGGGACGACTGGACTGTGATCCGTGTTGTGACAGTATATCTGAGCAGCAGTAACTGCACCACCCCTGACCCTCAATACTACCATCCACATTATTCCTCTTTCCTAGCAGGCCATGCCAGATAAAACAGAATTAAATAAGAAACAGCCATGCCTGATTTTTAATTGGAATACCCTCTTATATTTCCTTCCCAGTGACACAAATCTCGTTGCTCGTGCGTTGATTCAGTTGTGTTTTCATTCTCCCAGACGACGTGTGTAGAGAAGACGGGCAACGATGAGAAGATGCTGATCAAGGTGTTCCGCTGCCTCGGCAGCTGGTTCAACCTGGGGGTTCTGGACAGCAACTTCATGGCCAGCAACCAGCTCCTCATCGTCCTCTTCCAAGTGCTGGTGAGTCCTGCTGCGCTGCTGTCGCCCCTCTTGGCCCTGTACAGCCCCCTGCTGACGGGACCGAGGAACAACACATTCATATGTTTGCCATGTTTCACGCCTGGCATACATTTTTTGCATTCCAAGTAGTGCCGACCAAATTAATCCATTAGTTGAGCAAGTGAATTAAAAGAGTAATCATCATTTTTATAATCATTTCATTGCTGTGGTAATTTATCGCGTATAGTTGTGCTGCTTGTATGAAATGCGTCATAAATATACCAGTCCTAACATTTTCTTGGGGGCCGAAAATATGTTCTGAACCTAAATTAAACTGCGATGAAAATACTTGGCTGTTCACCAGCCCTGATCCTACAAGTTGTAGCATGGCTCGCATTGTTCACTGTGGTAGAAGCAGTTGATATGGAATGTTGACAACAAAACATTTTCAGTTTAAATTCATGTTGTTATAAAAAACTATTTATTTAAAAACGCGCCATTCCATGTAAAACACGTTATTTATCGTCAAATAACACTTTATTCAATGGCAAACTTTATGAATGCAAACCGATGAAATTCAACATAAACATGTGTTGCTCAATAGTATAAAGACAACCCCAGTCATTCAAGGTAAACCAACGCGTCGATCCTCTTGTGTCTCCCTGCAGCAGAGGGACGAGACGTCCACCAACCTGCACGAGGCGGCCTCCGACTGCGTGTGCTCGGCGCTCTACGCCATCGAGAGCGTGGACACCAACGTGGCGCTGGCCATGCAGCTGTTCCAGGGCGTGCTGACGCTGGAGACGGCCTACCACATGGCGGTGGCCCGGGAGGACCTCGACAAGTAAGGGGAACCCACGCGCGCACAGGCAGCCTGTTTGGGTCCGGGGCTGTCTGGCTGGCTTGTGTGGACTTGTTTACGACTTTTACTAATGCTGAGGGATTTGTCTGTTATTTATGCGTACGTGTGTAACCACACATGTCACATATTTGGCCTTCTTGGTGGATAAACCATGCCAACAATGTCATAGGATTAGAGCATTTATTTAATTACACAAGTATTAAGCACATATGGTTACCATCATGTTTGTTACCTAGCGTTGGGTAAGCTTACCCTAAGATGTACTGCGGTAGTTTTACGGTAGCATCGACGGACGCAATTTGGCCTTGAGTTGTTAAGCGTATCCTTTAACTTTGATTGTGTGTTTCCCAGAGTGCTGAATTACTGTCGCATCTTCACGGAGCTGTGCGAGACCTTCCTGGAGACCACGGTGAGGAGTCCGGGCCAGGGTATGGGGGACCTCCGCACCCTGGAACTGCTGCTCATCTGCGCTGGACACCCCCAGTACGAAGTAGGTATCCCGCCGAGCATGTACACCCATAGACGCACTCACTCACACATTCTCACCCTGGTAACCCTATACCGCCGCATGTTGCAGGCAAGGATCATGCTAAGGGCATGATAGTTTAGTGGTTAGGGTTTACGACTCCCGGCCCAAAGGTACTAGGTTCAATCCCTGATGTCTGCCGACTTACCTTTAGGCATACATGGGCACAGTGCCCTATCCCCTACCTGCTCCTAAATGTCAAGTGCCTGAATGCACCAAGTAGCTTTGGTGGAAAAACGTCTGCTACATGACTTAAGATCTTGATAATTAAATCCCTGCATCTTTATTATGTTGCATGGTACTGCATTGCTGTGGAGGCCTATGGAGGGCACAGAAATATTGTCCTTCACTGTTAACCCTGCCTGCACTCTGGGTCCAAAATTATCTTTAACAATGATTGGTGGAATCTACCTGCCAAGAGATTCTTTTGAAATGTAACCCTGACATTTCATAACCCGCCAAATGGTGAACTCTGTCCACCGTTGGCAGGTCTTCGCTCTGGACCTGGAGTCCTCCTATGAAAACAATAAAAACAAGTCCCATCATAGCCACCGATCCCTTGCCATCCACGCCAGTACACGCGGTGCAGTATCGCGACGCCAAGGATGTTGACGTGTTGGTTGTTCACCTGCAGGTGGTGGAGATCTCCTTCAACTTCTGGTACCGGCTGGGCGAGCACCTCTACAAGACCAACGAGCCGGCACTGCACGCCATCTTCCGCCCCTACATCCAGAGACTGCTGCACAGCCTCGCCCGCCACTGCCAGCTGGACTCCGACCACGTAAGGAGACCCCCCCTCCCCCCAATCCGATGACCGTCTCCTTCCACAACGAAGGCAAGAAGCTTAAAGGCCGGTCGGCTGACTCTTTGATTTGTGTTTTCTATGACAACGTAGGAAGGAATCCCCGAAGACACGGACGATTTCGGGGAGTTCCGCATGAGGGTGTCCGACCTGGTGAAGGACGTCATCTTCCTCGTCGGCTCCATGGAGTGCTTCTCCCAGGTAGGCGTCGCCGCGCAACAGCCTTTTCCAAAGGGTCACCGCCTCCAATCAGAAGCAAGAAAGCGTTATCTCTGACCCGATTTTTAAAAAAACAAATCAACGGTTGTATACAGAGAGCCTATGTTCAGGGACTAGCATGCTACAACCCTCACCCGGCCTTTACTTCCCCCTCCCAGCTATATTCTACTCTGAAGGACGGGAACCCTCCATGGGAAGTGACGGAGGCTGTTCTCTTCATCATGGCCGCCATTGCGAAAAGCGTAGACCCGTAAGCAAATTGGATTTTTGTTTTATTTTTTATTAATAAATAATTTGTATGTACTTTAATTCATTTATCATCTTTGGGTATATTTATATTTAATTCATTAAATTGTATTCATTAGTCAAGTCTATTTGCAATTTATTAAATATTTCTGTGCTGACTACATCATAACAAAGGTCAGTCGGTCTTTGGATATCCCTATTTGATCAATCATGTTTCAATAATTGTTCAAGCATGGTTGGGAATTTGCCTGCTATATTGCAAGGCTGGCTTCATTGTCCTGTCAGGCTGGTCTCGTCCTTTTTGTCCAACGGCGGTCCACCTGTTTATTAACACCACCCCTCCCCTCCCCCAGTCAGAACAGCCCCACCCTGACGGAGGTGCTGGAGCAGGTGGTGCAGCTGCCGGAGACGGTGCACATCGCCGTGCGCTACACCAGCATCGAGCTAGTGGGCGAGATGAGCGAGGTGGTGGACAGACACCCACGCTTCCTAGGTGAACACCATTGCCCCCCCCTCCCCCCTTTAAGGATTTCCAATGTTGCTCATGCTTAGAGGAGCTCACTTGTTTTACGTATAATGTCCCATCTGCTGGTACTGATGCAGTGTTTGGTGTGTTTTGGTGATGGTCCTAGGTGCTGTCCTTGGTAAGATTTTGTTTGGTCAGCAAGTTGGCTGGTTTTCTGGTTTTTAGCGGAACGCAAGTAAACACTTTGACACAACGTTTGGGTGACAAAGCACATCATCTTTGATTCAAGTTCTCTAAGTGATAATCAGCACGATCCATTCTTTTCAAATTAATTCCCACTATTCACACATGGTCGTATGTACTGTACTATTCCTCTTTTCATCACCTGTCTCCCCTGTCTGTTCGATGTGACCCCCCCCCCCCTCTCCCCCTCCCCAGACCCTGTGCTGAACTACCTGATGAAGGGCCTTCGGGAGAAGCCCCTGGCGTCGGTGGCCGCCAAGGCCATCCACAACATCTGCTCGGTGTGCCGCGACCACATGGCCCAGCACTTCCAGGGCCTGCTGGACATCGCCCGCGCCCTGGACTCATTTGCCCTCTCCACGGAGGCCGCTGTCGGCCTGCTCAAAGGTAGGGGCACACCAGCCGTCCCGTGCGCACTGAATGTCGTAGTAATAATAATATGGATGCCTGGACACACGTCTGACTGGCTACCAGCTGGCTGACTGGGCAACGACCTGTCCCCATAGACGACACCTTTCCCTGGCTACTGGCCAGACCCCCCCCCCCCCCAGTCCCAATAGACGGTACCATTCCCTAACTGATTTTAAAATGTTTGCTTGCATTGCTACTATGCTTGTCAGTTATGGCACTCCTTACAATCCCTGGAATCTCACTCTGCGTTACTGCCCAAGATGTCTTCCCTGCTAGTTAAGGGAGTGCGGGGGGGGGGGGTCAAATATATGTGGCCGGTTCCCTTAGTAATAGTAGTATCATTATTGGTGCCATTCGTTAATAAATAGTAATCCTTCCTTAACAGGATTCATTTCTTAACCATTAGACCCAGGCGTGATCCGTCTTGAGGTCCAGGGTTGTATTCCCCGCTCCCCTTGACTGTGATTGCTCATGGTCCGTGCTTCCTCTCCCTGCAGGCACGGCGCTGGTCCTGGCTCGCCTGCCCCTGGAGAAGATCGCCGAGTGCCTGAGTGACCTGTGTGCAGTGCAGGTCATGGCCCTCAAAAAGGTGGGTGTGGCCTCTCTCCCCCCCCCCCCCCCCACCCCCCCCCCCCCGCGGTGCAGGATTACCAGCGTGATCTTTATTTGGGGTTGGGTGACCAGGGTGTAAAAGAAAACTTTTGCTCGTCGTAGAGAGATTGTATGTATGCAAAAACTGATGTGTCTTTCCTTGTATGGGTCTCTGTTTATATATAGCTTCTTGCTCAGAATCCAACCAATGGAAAAACGGCCGACCCCACTGTCTGGCTGGACAGATTAGCCGTCATTTTCCGGTAAGGATTATTATTGTTATTTTTTATAATGATTAATAAATGCCTCTTAAGGTTTTAATATAGCTGATACTGGCAGCTTCATTAGTCATAGCTGTCCACTCATTGACTTGTGGTTTCTTTCCCAGACACACAAACCCAATTGTAGAAAATGGACAAACGCATCCTTGTCAGAAAGTTATTCAAGAGGTAAGTGGCTTCTGTCCAGTTTTGAATATCTCCTCGAAGTCTGTGGACTTTATTCCCCTTAATTCTTAACCCTGTGAACAGTGTTTCAATGTCGAGCCTCATTAAGTGTACGACTAACAGAATGACCCTGACGTCCTCGTTCCTCCCCCCCCCCCCCCCCCCCCTACGTCACCCGTCAGATCTGGCCCGTGCTGTCGGAGACGCTGAACACGCACCAGGCGGACAACCGCATCGTGGAGCGCTGCTGCCGCTGCCTCCGCTTCGCCGTGCGCTGCGTGGGCAAGGGCTCGGCCTCGCTACTGCAGCCCCTGGTCACACAGGTGGGTGGAGCTCCCCCCCCCCCCGACCCCGTCCCCTAATGTCCCCTCCTCCCGTCCCCTCGTCGTCGTCGTCCCCTGCTGTCTCCTTTCTGCTTTGACTCCTCCCCCTCCTTCCCCAACTCCCCCATCTCCCCCTGTAGCACGCCGATCGCCCTCTTCTTCCTCCTCCGCTCTCTCCTCCTCTATCCCCTCCCCTTTATCCTCCGCTCTCCTCTTCTTTCCCCTCCTTCCCCTTCATGCCGGTTGGCTTGGCGTGGATTGAGAATCACGTTGCATACGTTTTGACTGAAAGTGGTTTGAATTTGTGCTGATTTGGCTGGAATGTTTTCTTTGGGAGACTGGGGGTAGCTGAACTCCTGAGTGGAGTAGGTTCAAGTCCGGGGTTCAATCCTCTATTCAACCTGAAGGCATCCTTGAGAAAGACGCCTAACCCTGTACCTAATGTTGAAGGATGCGTCTGCCCTTAGTCTGTCTCTTTAGATAAAAATCCTAAATGAATCCTTAGCAATGGCAAATTTGACCTATTTATTACTATATGGTTCTTCAGTGACACAGTTGTTGACCCGTTTTTTCCTTTTTCCCCTTCGTTCTGCCCCCAGATGGTGAGCGTGTACCAGGTGTACCCCCACTCCTGCTTTCTGTACCTCGGGAGCATCCTAGTAGACGAGTATGGCATGGAGGACGGCTGCAGACAGGGCCTGATGGACATGCTGCAGGTAAGCAAACGCACGCGCCTGCTCTCTAGATGAGCCTCAACATAAGTCGCTCCATGGATAGTTAGCCAGCGACTAGCCATCGCCTTTTTCTGTGAACTTCTTCCGAATTAAAATGCCCTGCTCTTTACAATACGACCCCTGTGTCACACAAGATCGTTTAAAGGCTGCTCAGTAGATGACCAATTAGGGTTCAATGGTCGACATCACAGGATGGATCTTCAGATGGCACCACCGCCCCCCCTCCCCTCTGGTGTGTTCCCCTGTTGACTCTCTCTCTCTCTCTCTCTCTCTCTCTCTCTCTCTCTCTCTCTCTCTCTCTCTCTCTCTCTCTCTCTCTCTCTCTCTCTCTCTCTCTCTCTCTCTCTCTCTCTCTCTCTCTCTCTCTCTCTCTCTCTCTCTCTCTCTCTCTCTCTCTCTCTCTCTCTCTCTCTCTCTCTCTCTCTCTCTCTCTCTCTCTCTCTTTCTTTCTTTCTTTCTCTCTCTCCCCCCCCCCCCAGGCTCTGTGCATGCCCACCTTCCAGCTCCTGGAGCAGCCTCTGGGCCTGAGGAACCACCCCGACACGGTGGACGACCTCTTCAGGCTGGCCACCAGGTGTGTAGTCTGTGATGGTTCTAGGGTTGGTGGTGACTCAATTGTTTCAAGTGAGGCTGTGTCAACATGGCCTTTTACTGTAGAGCGTTTGCAAATACCGCAAGCCTTTACATTGTGTCGTCAAGACGATGGGAATCTTATCAGAATGGAGGCTGCAAAAGACTGGATAGCCGTATTCATAGATGCAGTCTCAAAGGGCTTTACAAGCCATATATACAGGACCCCCCTTACCCTAGCCCCCCCTAATGGCAAGAAAAAACTCTTGTTTAACAAGTACAAAATCTTGATAGAACGCAGACTGGTGGTTATCGGTACACAAGAAACCCAACGCAATGATAAAAAAAATAAACAATTGCATAACTATGAATGAGGTTGGAACAATGCATCACGGTATTGACGGCCCGCGCCCCCCAGGTTCGTGCAGCGCAGCCCCGTCACCCTGCTCAGCAGCGGCATCATCGTCCACATCATCCAGTGCGCCATCGCCGCCACCACGCTGGACCACCGGGACGCCAACTGCAGCGTGATGAAGTTTGTCCGCGACCTCATCCACACGGGGGTCAGCAACGACGTGAGTGGTCCCCTCTTCCCTCCAGGACCACCTGGGAGGGACACTAGGGTCTTTGGGTGGGGCTCCTCCTGTCCCCTCTTCCTCACCCTCCTCCCCCCTACGCTCATTCCCGTCCTTTGCCGGATCAGCTTGGTAACATTAAACACTAGATGGCAGGAGGAATGTATTGTAATGTAACATTTGGGGAAGGCTTCAACTCTTACTTCCATGTTTATAACAGAAAAACAATCAATTGAAAGTGTTCTGTGAGGAGAATATGAATCTATGCCACAGTGGGGGGGGGGGGGGGGGGGGGGGGGGGCGCGACGCCTGGCCATGTGTTTGTGCGGTATTAGAGCTTTTACCTTTTTATTAACTCGATACTGGCCAGAAAGAGGATTTGAAATCGGCCACAGCATTGTAGACGTGACTCCAGTCCATTGTCATGAAGAACAAAGCCTAACCTCCCATAGTGCATTCTGGGAGCAGGAGTAGGCTTTCCTCCATTAGGTTTACTAAATTCAAACAGACGGTTGGCCTTCCAACTTCTGTAACCACAACATGAGCCAACTGCGTATCACCTTACTGTGTCGGTGCCTCCGCTGTGCGCAGTTCTCTCACACCTCCAACGGGGGTCGCTGTTTCTCTCCCTCTCTCTGCAGCACGAGGAGGACTTTGAGTTGCGGAAGCAGCTGATCGGCCAGGCCATGGAGCAGCACGGCCAGCAGCTAGTCACCCAGCTCATGCACACGTGCTGCTTCTGCCTGCCGGCGTACACGCTGCCGGACGTGGCCGAGGTGCTGTGGGAGATCATGGTGTTCAACCGGCCGGTGAGTTCTCAGACAGTGGTGCGCCCCCCCCCCCCCCCCCCCGAACGCATCCAGGGGCAGAACTAGTACTTGTAACGGATCGGGTGGTCCCATATTTCTGAGAACCCCGTGGAGATACATAGGGCGTTCAAATATTATTCGATAGCTGTATATGCTCAGTGGCTTTTAGTGACAATGCGAGCAGAGGTTTCAACCAAATCTTCAACCACAAAATGCCGTCGGTTGCCTTTTAGTGTGCCGAGGTGCAATGTGTTGGGATTGTTTGCATAGAACATACTCATGTTTAATGTCGAAAGACAATGAATACAATTCCCATCTTAAAGATCAGAGTGACTATGTATTAAGTCATTTTCTCATCCCTTAGGGATCGACAGTTCGCTCCCTTCTCTGTCCCCGCCTGTGTTGTGCGCTCGTCCCCGGACCAGTTACCACATGGCGGGTACCTATCTGTCACTAACACTCGTCGATCCCCCCCCCCCCTCAGACGTTCTGCCGCTGGCTGGAGGTGGCACTGAAGGGCCTTCCCAAGGAGACGACGGGCGGGGCCGTGACCGTCACACACAAACAGCTCACAGACTTCCACAAGCAGGTCACCAGGTAAGGCGGAAGAGCGTGCGGATTCCTTTTGTAGTCTGCCTGCGTGTCGAGGCTCGCTCCTCACCGCATGGCGCTGCGTGCCTGCACCCGTCAGCCCCTTCTCTTCCCTCCCTCCCTCCCTCCCTACCTTCCTACCTTCTCCTCGGATCATCAGTCACATCATATCGCTCTGGTTGAACCTGATTGTCTGACACGCACTGATTACTTTGGGTGTAAACAAAATCATATTGATACTCTGGATCAGGACCAACTACAACATTTACAGTATGTGTTGGAAGAAAAAGACTTGAGAATTTGGTCTTTATTGGTTAATCAAATGCATTTCAACAACTGAGGCTATATCAAATAGTTTTGAACACACTTTGATGTTAAACCATGAATGATGTCCGCTTTTCTTGTTTGGCTCAAGTTTCGATAGTTGTTTGTTTGTCCTTCGCCGGCATGTCTTTACCCCAACTTGTGGTTCGCCCCTCACTGCAGTGCGGAGGAATGCAAGCAGGTGTGCTGGGCCATCCGAGAGTTCACCAGACTGTTCCGATAGCCACGCCTCCCGACACTAGCGCCGCCAGGACACCACCAGGTAACCAATCGGAACCCACCATAGAAACACACGCCCCCAGAAACAAAACTCCTCCTGAGTTACAAATTCTACGCACAACACGCAGCCGTAAACTTGAACGAAAATCTATGTTTGTGTTTTGCCTTCTCTTCAGGTTAAAATCTTTTGTTTGGACGACATTCAGAGGTGACGGCAAAAATTTTAAAACGAACGCTGAGGACAGCAGACGAGAACCTAAAGGGAACTCCGACTGGAAGGTTGGCTGGACTTTGCAAATCAGGGGCAGGGGGGAAACCGCAAGAACGCAAACTCATCTACCCGCGTGATTTGAGCGACGGGGTCAAAAAGAAAATATATATACACATATATATATATCTCTATATAAAGTTTGCGTGGAGCCCAAGGAGACGGGCCTTCCCCCGCTCTCTATAACCCCACCCCCCCACCCACCCCCGCCCCGCCCTCCCTCCCCCCCCCCCCCCCCCCCTTCACTTACTCACTCACTCATCACCCAACCAACCAACCAATCCACCCAGACACCTCCCCCCTCGTGGCCCATTCAGGTGCTACGACGCCTCACCGTCGCCCTGGCAACACCCAGTAGGCAGCGCGGACGGACGGATGGACGGACGGACGGCCGCCGGATGGAGCGGGGTCCAGAGAGGAGGAGCCCACCAACCCACGGGCAAGGCAGCAAAAGGAGATTAGCAGCCATCTGCTGGGGGGGTCCCATTAAGACTTGTCCCAGAAGAGTTCAACTTTAAGCGGAAGGAGAGCGAACGCGTGCCGAGGAGATGGAGATGCCGATAAAGAGAGCCCAACCTCAACCCACAACAACAACAAAGGATGTGCCTGGTTTCAAAACATGGAAATGCATCAAAAAGACGTTTTTTGAGTTTTTAAGAAAAAGAGAGCTTTATTTTCATGGAACATGTCTTTAGAACATTTAATGTGGTCGTTGTGTGTGCGCGAGCGCGTGTGTGTGCCATATCGGAAGAGTGCAACCGCAATCCCACGCTTGCTCTTCAACGAATGGTGGCCGGTGCCTGTGGCGGCATTTAGATGGTAGAATCCGGGGGGGGAAATGCTGAAAATTTGGCGTCACCTTTGACTTTTTTTTTTTTTTTTTTAACATGGTTGGCTGGAATTTTAGTTATCCCTTGCCAGGGGATCAAACGCTGAGACAAATATGGTTTGAACTCGGTCGGCAAAAGAAAAAACCTCTTTTTCTTGTCATGTGTGTGAGTGGCTGATTGTGTGTGAGAGTGATTGAGTGTGTGTGTGTGTGTGTTTGAGTGTGCGTTTGACAGTGTGCGTGCGAGTGTACCTGTTCTTCCAGTTGGTATCGTCCAAACCATGGGAGGAACGGACACCACAACATCGAATGATGTAGCCTTGTTGTAAACAATTAAAAAGGATGGAGGAGAAAATCTGATTGTCACCGTTATTGCGAATCTGAATTCTGTATAATCCATGTCCAAGTTGGTTCTATCGAGACCTCCACCTCTGTCCCGGTCAAACTAACACCAGTCCCACCAGCATAACATGGCATCATTTCTCCTAACTAGTTTTGTTAATACCACTTATGACAACTTGGTAACTTGCACTCTAAGACAATAAAAGGCTTAATGTCCGATACGTGTACATAAAAACATTGATGCCTTATTTTTTTGAGCGTTTACAGATTGCTACTTTTTTATGTGAGCTAGTCCAGAGCTGTTTGCATAATTTCACCCATGGCGTTTTCCTGCTGCAAACTTTGATTAAATCACTGGGGGATGTCATCCTGCTACAGGCTAATCGGATATCTTGTTATTTTTAACCGCTGGTGCTGTTAGCCGCATGGTCTGCAAAAACCGGCTCCTGTTTGCCAAACCATGGGGCCAGACGTGACACGTCCTGGTGGTTAATTGCCGTCATCCGATCCTCGTAGCTGGAGCCGTGGGGACGTGGATGGTGACTGGATTAGGCCGAGGAGCTCAACAAAAAGCCTCGTATCCACTTGCAGCAGCCACCGTTACATCACCGCTCTGGAATGTGCTTGTGTTCATGGCCATGTTAATAGGTCAACAGAGCAGGACATGAACTGCTTAATGTATAAAGGGAAAACCTGCATTTTTATTTAACGCATTAAGTACAGCTTTTACTGAATGAATCGTTCATACTAAAGCCAGTTTTATTTCCACAGAATGACTGAAGTTTTTCAAGTCGAATAATTTTTATGGCAACTACACACAAACAAAGAGGCATCCGCTAACCCCATAAGGTACAATACTGTGACGGCAATTTTTTTAAATACTTGACACCAAAAAATGTGCTGGCATTGAACCGTCAGACTTGCATGTAGGCCATTGAAACAACTCGACGCTGCACAATATATTGTAGGAGTCAGGCGCGTCGGATCAAGGCATTTATAAAAAGACGGAGGACGTGGTCAATGTGACCAACACGCAAATATAGTCTCTGGGGGCCAGCAGACGACGCACACTTTAGGTTCCTCTTGTAGAGTTCCAAAGAAGTGTAGTTCTTTTTTTGGACGGTTGCTGGTCTATGTCATTACTTTTTTTCCTCAAGGGACATGCGGCCCCCAAGGGCCCTGAGCATGCTGGCTCTGGAGGAGTCGCTGGAGCTCTTTGAACTGCTCCACCGTCTGGTCCTTGACGTCAGGATTGGAGATCTGCAAGCGGATGCTGTCCGTGGACCAGCTGAGCTCCCCGGAGAACATCTCCGTCAGGATCCTGGCCACCACGGGGACCACCTGACGAGAATGGGGGAAGGGGATTGGTCCGATTAGCAAGAATTACCATTTATGTATGAAAATGATATCTCACCTTTGGTTTGACTACAGCCCTGCTGTAGTCAAGCAGACCGCTAGCTACCCGTTTGTTGCTAGTTTATTCTGCTCAACCTATAATCATTTATAGGTGTGTAGAATAAACTTTTGAAATCAGACATCACAAAGCACACTGCCTATATGTGAAATGAGTCCTATGGCCAGTTATATCTTCAACGCTGACTATACGTGTCCACGCTCCTCAAAGTGCTGACCTGAACAATAATGAGCTTCTTCTCCTTCGGTTTCCTATCCGGCCAGTCTTCACCAAAGCAGAAGTAGACCTCGAAAGGGGGAGGGTTCGGGGAATCCCCCTTGTGGAACATGATCAGCCCTATTCGTGCACAGAAACGCAAGACTCTTACCTGTTTATAGGTTTATGGTATTGTGCTTATCTAGCATCACACGTTGAGCATGGCAGGCATAGTCTTATGCATTCGATATCGCTCCTAGTGACACTGCAGGCCCGGCAGATAAACAATGATGGGGGTAGCTACTAATAATCCATGACATTTATATAGCGCATAGTCGGTCGCTTTACAAGACGGAACAACTCTGGAAGGCAAAACTGAAAAAAGCAATTTGAATTCTTCAGTTTTTGCAGCGTGCGTTTCAATTTGAACCCGTCAGCGGACGGCGTGCGCCGTCACCACCCACAGCCGGAGACACGTCGTCGCCCACGCTCATCTCCCGCGTCCCGTTACCTTCCAAGAACTGGTTGAGGCTGAACACCTTGATCTTCTTCTCCCGCTCCATGGGGTTGGGCGGCCCGTGCTCCGACACACCGGGCCCCGACCAGTACACCTTGCACTGGCAGAGGCGCACGGCGTAGATGTCCTGCTCCCAGATCTCCAGGATCAGCCCGCGGTCCATGACGTCCAGCAGGGCCTCCGTGTAGAACCTCTGCTTCTGGTTCTGCATGTCGGCCGCGCCGGGGAACAGCACCTGCTGCAGGGAGACGGGGCCGAACAGGTCCACCTGGCCCAGCGTGGGCTCCAGGTGGCCGTAGTACAGCCGGCAGCCTTGGGGGTTGCTGACCGTCTGGGAGCGGGCGGTTCGTCCGCGGTACTCGAACTTCAGGTCCAGGTCGGTCACTGGGGGGGGTAAGAGGGTCACGGATACACCAGAATATATTAGAATAAAATAAAGGAACAGACCTCTCATTGGCTTTCACACGAATAAATGCAAGTTGAAAAGTGCCTTTCTCCTTCTCAAGGACAAGGTTCAAGTGGGCATCAGAGCAAAAACACACAATCAACATTCCACATTAACAGTACAAGGAAGTCAACTTCAAAAGTCAGTTGGCAAGGAGTTTGACTGTTAAATGAGGTTGCCGAGTGTGTAGAAGGTGTCAGAGATTTAGTGTGTGGCACCAGTCAGAGGGAAGGGAGACGGGGACTTGAGCCCCAAAACGATGAATCAACGTTGCTGCTCAACAGGTCCTTTCTTGAGCACCACTCCCAAATCAGTACAACCACGCATCTGCTGAACTGCTGATATTATTGATGGAAACATAAAGCACGAATCCTCCAGCAGGACATGTGCAAGCAACTTCACTTAGCTCACACCAAAATAATAAATAGGTATTATGGATGCATATTACAGCAGTACAGGATAGGTTTGCCGTTATGGATTTCAGCACTCAAAGCCCTTGAGCAAAACAGCATATCTCTGAATACTCCCTAATTACCTATTCACTGAGTCAGCATTCACTGAGTCACTTTGGATAAAATCCTGTTCTACATGTCTAAATAAGAATAACATCATGGTTTTACATAACTGATGCCAACCTAACCCCCGGTATCACTGTTGCACGAATAAAAGCAAATCACCTTTTAAAATCCCATTCTATACATTATCCAAGGAGAAGTCTCTTGGGAATGGCTTGTGTAGTGCAGAGCCAGACGTTCTTGAGCACACCGTGGAAAAAAACGAGACACACTTTCCACCGCCGGCCACCAGGGAACCAGTCCCTCCGTTCACCACACCTCAAGGCAGTACGCTGGAGTGTGCCAGCAACAGGGCGCGACAAACGGATAGACGGGAGCGAGGTGTTTACAGACTAGGGACCAATCCCACTTAATCCCCCCCCCCGCCACACACACACACACACACACACACACTAAGTCTATGGTGTTAAGTACAAAGGAAGAGAGGGCATGACTCACGACGGCGATTAGCGTTTCTCCTTGGAAGGAGAGAGAAGTTAGTACTCACATGGGAGGCTGCTCAGCAAGTCAAACTTGCAGTGCTGGGCCTGTTCTTGGGCCTGGGCCTGGGCCTGGGCCTGGGCCTGGGCCTGGGCCTGGGCCTGGGCCTGGGCCTGGGCCTGGGCCTGGGCCTGGGCCTGGGCCTGGGCCTGGGCCTGGGCCTGGGCCTGGGCCTGGGCTTGGGCCTGGGCTTGAGCCTGGGCCTGGGCCTCTCTCTGTGTCTGCATGCCCGGCATGGAGCAAGTGTCCATGGGTACGGCCCCGGCGTCCATCCCCAGGGCTCCTGGGAGGGGAGCCGCCGCGGCGGCCACAGCAGGGGGCAGCATCGGGGGCGTCTCCACGTGCACGGGGGCCACCAGCCCCCCCAGCCCGTTGGGCAGGCCCCCGAGGGGCCCGGCGTGCACGACGTCCACCTGAGGCATGGGGATGACCCGGGGGGAACCGAAGGGGCCGCCGAGAGCAGGGGTGAAGTGGACCATCTCCACCTCACCCCTGTGGTAGTTGAGGAAGGCGGACACGTCGCTGGGCCTGGGGTCTGGGGGACGGAGTAGGGACGCACACTTTGAGACAGTGGGGGAAGGTGGTTGAACGTTTGCATTTCACGAAAACATAGATTCACCCAAGTTTACCCTTCCCTTAACTTGCCAACGGATATTTGGGCATTTATTTGGTCATAAATATATATGTTGATATAATAGGAATATCTTATATGTTGATATAATAGGAATATTATATGTTGATATAATAGGAATTATTCTGACACTCCTATATAATAGGAGTGTCAGAATCATTGTAGGTTTTCTATGCCCAGCTATTCTTTCATGAAAGTACATTTCCGTAAAGAAACTTTACTTACCGATAGTGAGATCGTCAAGATTCGGCATCTAGGGTAATACAGGAATTTGCAATGATTATCATCTGTCATTCTAAATATATTTAGAATTGTTTGCACATTTCTCCCTCCTTACCTCCTCGTCGTCTTCATCCACAGCATCTGAAAGAGAATGCAAGGAACCACGTCAGGCTTCGAGAACGACCATTCTCTGAGGATTCACTATAGTAGATCAAATACATATTGATGACTTTTGAGGTTGCTGCCATCTAAATAAATAAAGGCACTCCTGCCACGCCCCTATATGCCTGGTCAAATCTGCCCGCGTGCGCTTCAAGGAAGGTAACCAATCACAACGGAGTTGGGTTGACAGGAGGGGGGCGAGGGGGCGGACAAGGACGAAGCCGAGCATTGACAGAGAATGCTGAAAGCGCCCAGATGAGAGGAAGAGTTTCCCAAAAATCGACATCCTTTTTTTGTATATGGTTAAACATGACTATCAATCATTATAAAAACGTTTATAGGTCATAAAAGTCGAAATAGTTTTGTTTATGGGTCCCCTTTAAACAAATAGCAAGAAAGTAATTATGGGTGTATTTTGAGATTAAAGGATTACACTTTATGAGGTTTTCTAACATTAATATGACTTCCCCTGGCCTGCCCGTGGTCCCCAAGTAGCTAGAAATGGCATTAGGTGTAAAATGAGCACTAGGTATCCTGCTCTGCAAAAAAAAAACAAAGCTCAGATGCGCCGATTTGGAATTTTCCCCGTAAGTCGACATACGGGGGGGGGGGACATGATACTTGCCCTTTCTCTGATTTGCGTGCGCGTGTGCTTGTGTGTGTGTGTGCACACACATAGTAACGCAAGTGTTGTACAATTGGTTGTTATTTGGATAACCGTTCTGCTCTTGGTGTTATGGCGCATAACATGTCGGGTTCTCTGATGTCTCTGGTATTTCCATAAATTGACTCGTAGTGGGGGTTATCTCAGCCATGGTTGAGAAGGAATTGGGGGAAAGGAACTTTGACTTTGACTCCCTGAAGTACGTGAACCGCAAAAATGAAGGAGACAGGGATGGTTACCCGCGATTGCCTTCCACCGTAGCCTTGCTGCCCGTTGCCGTGGAACCACCGCCTCAGGGCAGTGGTAACTCGGCGCTGCCCCCCGCCCGCTGCCGAGGCGGTGGTGCCTTGGCAACGGGAAGCAGGGCTCCGGCGGGAGTCTATCGCGGGCAACAGTCCCTTTCTCTTCCATGTCGTGGTTCACGTCTACTTCAGATTGATGTGGAAGTGGAAGAACCAGAGACGTCGGAGAACCCCACACAGTCGTTTGAGATTCATAATATCGTCTGGAGGAGCACACAGCTTAGGCAGTGATAATATATATTACACGATTTATTTAGATATAGAGCTCCAGAGTGTTCCAGAATATTTACAGAACACGGCCAAAAGCTGTGTGCGCCTTGCCATTGAGATACATCCACTGTAAACACGAGCACATGGTACCGTGGCAGCAAGCTGCTCAGGGCCGCACCCCCACCCTCAACCCGCCTCTAAAAAACGGCACATTTGTGGAAAACTCATTGTGGGACTGGCTCGTAGTGTCTGTATTTGTGCACCAAGGCTTAATTTGTTGAACGTCTTCAAGTACTGCATTAGGGGCCCACTAACACCTATGTAAAAGCATCCATAAAGTAGCATGCCATGGGACCTTTAAGGAACTTAAAAGGTCCCTTCGAGTTTTTTTTTTTTTACTTGATACATTTTTCGACAATTTTTCTAGTTAGTTAGTTCTAATTCAGTGAATGAGTTTTCTTTTTAACCTTAGAGGATAAAGGACGATCATTCAATGCAAACATTTAAAAGTAACATGGCATTTTTCCTGCCCTTTAAGTTTGACACCTCAGTCCCAAACGTCCTCAGAGTGTTTGTGAACAGACTCAAGAGGGTAGCTGGCATACTAACCTCCGTTCCCGGGCTGGTCGCACACCTCGTAGATTTTGTAGGGCTTCACAGGGTTCTCCTTGGTCCCGTCGTACATCAGTTTGAACTCGCGGCTCTTGTTGAGGGCGCAGCGCAGGTTAGCCTTCCACTTGGCCGGGTCGGGCTCATCCACTCCCTCCTGGTATTTGCCTGTCTCCAAGGCCCAGGCCTTGGGACCGCAGAGGAAACACGTTCAGTTATCAAAAGGCAAACATACCAACCAACATTCACAAGGGCAAGATTATCATAGACAAGATGGAGAATGGATTTAACCAAATGACACCGTAAACTAATGATATGAGGAATGTCTGATAAACATCGGTACAAAATGAATGAATGATGTACCCATGTAATCCCTTTGAATCAGCACCTTAAGGTCAATTCGTCACATTAATACTCCCTACATTTTTCTTCCCGGTCTATTCTTTAGAAGAACAAATGAGGAACTAAGCTGCCCACAAGGAAATGGTTCCATGTGATTTCACAAAAATTGTGTTTGAGAAAGTGAAATGAAACCGTTGGGGCGCCTCAGGCACAAAAAGTCTGGAAAGGAAGTGGCATGGCTAGTCTTACTTTTGTATTCTGTTGCAGGTCAAACGGTTAGAATCCAAACATTGCTAAATGCAGGAAAAAATAAAATTGCGCCATGCATCCGGTAGACCAACACTTGCATGTGTTGTTGTATAAATCGATGATTAGAGCGGGTATGGCTCGTCTATGGTGCACACTGACTAAGTGTGAAAGCTCAAGACTGACCCAAAAAGGTGTCAAAATAAAAAGACAAAAATGAAGGGGAAGTGCTTAAAGTCAAACCTCACACTAATATTGAATACATTTTTATCAGTTTCCGCCGATCTTGAAATCAGATCAGCTTCTGTGGCTCATCAGCTATATTGGCTGGCTACGCATTTTAAAGCACACACACACACACACACACACACACACACACACACACACACACACACACACACACACACACACACACACACACACACACACACACACACACACACACACACACACACACACACACACACACACACCTTGAAGATGGTGTTCTCCTCCTCCGACATGGGCAGGTGGCGTGTGGCGTGCCTCCAGGGTATCTGGAACAGCCGCTCCTGGTTGAGCCAGTTCAGGCCCGGGTAGCGCCCTCCGTTCACCTGGGCCAACAGCCAGGGCTTCAGCCGGATCCGCCGCGGCTGGATGCTCATGGTGGAGGACTGGGGGGAGGGCAGCTGCCAGGCTCGGAAGGGGGGGGGCGCGAGTAGAGCTGACAGGTATGCTAGAGCTGGATGGTTGCCAGTGTGGAGAGCGATGTCGAAGGACTGGTGCTCCTTTCCCGGGTGTCTCCTGTGAAGGAGACACAGCAAACCGTACACAGCTGTGATGAAGCCATGCCATTCCTCATCGTTCTGTCTGTGTTGGAATCCGATAAAAGAGGCCTCAGTCTTAAGCCATTTCGTTCATCTGCTTCTTTGGTAAAGATAAGATATCGATGTTAGAATGGCAGTATTTCTGAAGGTAACAAGCTAATGTTTGGGTTATGATCGCTTTAAATGAATAGTGGAGACAGGGGAGCAATGTGTCGAATGACTACGTTAAATCTGAGGTTTAAACTACAGAGTAGATGGTAAACGTAATTAAAACACATAATGCATTAGGTGTGTGTGTGTGTGTGTGTGTGTGTGTGTGTGTGTGTGTGTGTGTGTGTGTGTGTGTGTGTGTGTGTGTCCCACCTTTTTGTGAAATAAAACATTCGTTTCTGTTTGTTTGGAAGATGAAGTGTGCCGACAAGCAGTCGGAATGTTTACGCACTCCTTATGTCAACGCATTCACCGCAATGCGTGAGTGGACGCAAGTAACTCACTATATAGAAACAAGGGGTCTTAACTCCCGTTCACGAGGGTCTACTCCGCAACGGACTACCACCACTAGGGTCTCTAGCTTCAGTCGGTATAACTGTGTATGACGCAAAACGTCGGGTTTGACCAGCCACCAGCTAGTGGTGATCTCGTCGGGTAATCTTTGGAGAGCATGTAGCCTTTCTGATTGCGAGATCATAAAATAATTGTCCGCCATTGGGCACTTAGTTGTTAAGGTTACCTCTTAGCAAACCAAAAAAAGCATTAGTCATAACTTTGAATATTGTAATCATTCATGCCGTTACATTAACATGTCAACTTGCCTTATCTTCACAACAACACCAGGGAGGTCCTCGCGCTCCGAGTTCAGCGGGCTACTCGATCCGAAACTTCTTCACAGCAGCTGGAGACCATCGGCGATTACGTGTTGCTGACATGCAGGTGTGTGGGTCTCAGTCGTCAAAAGACCTCCGAATAAACCCCCAAAACTTGGGAAATAATACCAGAAATGTCACACTGTTGGAAAATGCATGAAATGCACCATGAAGCGGCGACTCATGGGAATGAAACACATTGTGGAGCGCGTTGTTTGCAGAACTAACACACAGGACAGGTACCACCCTTCCGGGTGTCTCGGCACTTTCAGACGGAAACAAGCGATCCGTGTTGTTACGCTTCTCCACACTCACGCCCGGCATGAATAAATATAAAAACTAACACACATATCAGTATGTGTCAGTTTGTGTCAGGAAATCATCCTGTTGGATCAAAGTCAACCTGACCGTCCGTGATTGATATATAAATCCGACCTATGTAAATCCGACCTCGCTGTAAATGGCACGGTAACATTAATAATTATTGAATTGAATCACAGTCAAGTCATTATGTTTTAAGTTGTGGTTTTTGATTTTCATACTTTTACTAAAAATGTCATATTATTATTAATAATATTATACGGATCAGAAATACCATAAAAGAAAAATCTTTAAGTTTTCGATGTGATTGAGTTGTAGTCCTGTTTGTGTCAGTTGGCCACTAGAGTTCGCTGCTATGGAAGTAATTCTGTCTCGTTGGATTTTGAAAATAAGAAGCCATTGAATTTTAAGCACTGAATATTTATGCATTGAAATAACCTATGTGGAATTTTTGCCTCTGAATTTCGATCCTATAGAGCCTACAACGTTGAATATTAGATTTTTTAAACATTGAAAAATAAAGGTGAAAATGATTTGTTGAAAATGTGAAGAGTTAAATTCAGAGGCAAAAAATCCAGATGTTATTTCAATGCATAAATAATCAGTGCTTAAAATTCAATGGCTTTTTATTTTCAAAATCCGATGAGACAGATTTACTTTACTTACTAGGATACCTGGGGCAAGTTCGCAATGTGTTCGACGGGGATGGACAACTAAGTAGGCTCAGTGTTTCCCCTAGTTGCAGCAGCGGAGGTGAAATGTTTCTTTTTCCGCTCGCAATTTTTTTTGTGTGCTTGCAAAGCGCACCCTGCAGGGCGGTTTCTATTGTCTGCCGGCACCAGAAGGGTGTACAGTACATTTACAGTACAGTACAACAGTGCTGCCAGGGTCCTGATGAGGGTGCGCAAGCAGGACCACATCACCCCCATCCTGAAATCACTGCACTGGCTCCCTGTCTCACTCAGAATTGAGTACAAGGTCTCCCTCCTCACCCACCAGTGCCTTCACGGACTTGCCCCCCTCTACCTTCAGGAACTCCTCACCCCCCCGACAAACTCACGTACACTCCGTTCAGGATCCACTCACACCCTCCAAACCCGACATACGAAGCTGTGCACCATGGGTGATCGGGCCTTTTCTGCTGCTGCCCCTAGACTATGGAACGCCCTCCCTGACCACCTGAGGGCTCCACAGACTACAGCTCTTTTTAAACGGAACCTCAAAACCCATCTCTTTAAAAGAGCATTCAGCTAAACTTTCTTTGAGGTTCCCCCTTTTTTAATAGTTTTTTGGTATTTTTTTCTCTGAAGCACTTTGAGATTCTTGAATATAAAGTGCAGTATAAATAAAATGTATTATTATTATTATTATTATTATTATTATTATTTGTGCACAGTAATGAGCAGGGGAAATATGGAGAGATTGAACATGATGCAAGTATAATCTTGAAAACAATTATTTACATTTATTCAAAAAACATCAAATAACGCAAATACTACAACAATCGAAAAGGTCTGTGCCTCCAACCAATGCATCTTTCCACTCCCTCCCCTCTCCCCATCACAAAGGTTGTAGTAGGACCATAAACAGGCCATGCCTCTATGGAACGAGTTTTGGGGCTCTAGTCAATAATGACGACGCTATTGAAATTGTTGCAAAATATTTTTTTTTTTCAAAAATAAGAAGAGATATATTTTTCAAAACGAAAGGTTGGAGTAGGACCATAAAGAGGCCATGCCTCTATGGAACGAGCTTTGGGGCTCTAGAGTCAATAATGGCGACGCTATTGAAATTTTATTTTTCGTTTTCAGTTTTGCACTTTGCAGACGGTCCCTAAACTCCCGGCTGAAAGCCGACAGCTCATACAAGCCAATGCATTTTACCGTTCGCTAAAGACGGCTCGTTTGGATGAAAACAATGTTGTAGCTGGTTCTCTAGGTTACTAAATTTAGATAGAGGTGTCATTTGTGTCGGAACGATGTTTCGGTGATGATCTATGGGACCGCAAACTCCGAATCTGCCAATTTATTTCCAACTTTACGGAAGTTCCTCTCCGTTTATACCTATGCTTTACTCACAGGTGTGTGAATTGACCTGGATATGAAGCGTCGGCAGCGCAAAATAATATAACATTCGTTTTTTAAAGAGATAAGACGGAGCTCTCCTCTCCTCTCCTTTTATATATTTTTATATATTTTGTGAATTGACCTGATATCCATCGTCCGTAGCGCACGGAATGGTAGGCCTATATTATTTTGCGTAGCGCAAAATAATATAACATTCATATTTTTAAAAGATAAGCTGAAGCTCTCCTCTCCTCTTGTTAAAAAAAAGAAATTCAGCAGCGGTGGTCATATTTCGCATAGGGGAAACACTGAGGCTACGGAGCTTCGCCCTGAATAAATGGTAACCCATGAAGCGTGAGACAGTATAGGCCTACGGTTCACAAGACAACCTAACCAAATGTGTTTCATTATTTTATCGATTATGTTCATTTGAATGCAACACTTTTTTGGACCTCTAAAGCTTTTCAGCCATGTGGTTGGTCTCAAAATATTATTTTCTGTTACAAAATACACAAATATTACCCTCATTGGATGGCTCCAATGCAAAAAAATGGCACCAAGCGCAAACCATTGCAGCATAACCAAAGGGGGAAATGCAGGCAAAAATCGAAGGTATATGTATGATTAAATGCATTTATTTTGCCGTCAAAACTTTGAAAGCAATTCATTTTGTTTGAAATATACCTATTTTTTGGATCTCCTCCAAAATAACCTCCTCACCCTAATATATAACCAGAATATTTGATGTCAAGAAGAACCAAGATTGCTTGATTGGAACATGATTGGAGGGGTTTGAAACAATCCATTGTATTAGTCCTATTATATCCATCATACTGTAAGCAAAGACTTCAATAAAGCTTAGACACACGCGCACACACACACACACACACACACACACACACACACACACACACACACACACACACACACACACACACACACACACACACACACACACACACACACACACACACACACACACACACACACACACACACACAGAGTGTTAGGATGGGTCGTGTGGCAGAGAGGAGGAGAAAACAGGGGAACAATGATTGGAACAGCCAGAGGCTTCTACTTTCTGTCCTTTACCCCCTCTTGACACACTATTGTTGGTGGGGGACAGGACAGGAAACAGGAAGTAAGCACCCACACACACACACACACACACACACACACACACACACACACACACACACACACACACACACACACACACACACACACACACACACACACACACATATAGACTAACATACACAAAGGCTTACGCACACCCTCACCCGAACAAAGGCTAACATATACACAAGCACACACACACTTCCATAAAGATATAATTGTTCGGATGAGAGATGCTCATATGGATGTACACGATCACAGAAACAACTGCCCGGTTGGCAGTGGTCTCCATAGAGCCCATGCAGGAGGGGAGGGGGGAGGCCCATTGTTTAGTCCTTTTTTGTGTCCTTGGGAGGCCTTGCCATTTAAACGTAGACAAGTCTACAAATAAGAGGAAAATGTTAACGATAGTCGGTGGCCAAACTGTTCTGACAAGTAAGAATCCAGATAATTTGATTGATGAATTCCTTTTCTGGTCTACTCCCCCTGAACGGTAAAAAGTCACAAAGGACTTGTACAGGAAAAGGACTTCCGATGTTCTTAGAGCACATCAAATCATCTTGAAAATAACTCACTGTGACTTCATGTTGTCCATCTCTTGTTCCAAAGAAAACCTTTTTTTCTATCAGAGCCCAAAATGCCAAGTCTTGTAGTCATGTAAAACTAACATTTATTTCTTCACATAAATAACCCACTTCCTTTCACTGATCATTAAACATGCACAACCTTATCTGTGTATGCAACACATTTTGGCAGCAGAAGAGTTTTTACCTAATTCAATATTATAATTCATATAATATTAAATTATGACATTGTTTTCAAAATAACCAGATGAACTCGCATTCATGAAAACAGGTAAATGGTGAAGCCTTGTGCCATAATACAATTTAAACAATGCTGTTTACCAATGTCTAAATAATATGTCCTAAACGTATAATTTGGTTGGTCTCAACAATTCTCTTTGCTATACTGTTTGTCTATGATTGTGTATGAAATCTATATACAACTATTTTAAACTAGTCCCATAGCATCTTACATTGATTGAGCGAAGGGGTTAGGAAGTGCAGGCATTTTGCTCAATGTTCAAGGATGCTACAGATTATGGCTGCAAACATTGGGGATATATATATATAAATATATATTTACTTGACGTATATGTGTATGCCCATGAGAGTTTTGCTATTATGGAGCAGATGTTTATGTTGACGTGTGAGCCAGCGACCGGGCCAACGGAAGGAAGGCGTGGGACCTCTGTCCCACCAAGCCACACAATAGCCCCATGCCATGTGTTTGCCGTTGATACCTCAGCCTCCACAGAGAACCGTCAGCCCATGAAGAAAGACCCCAGCTGGGACTTCACTTCAGCTGTCAACAATGAAACACCAGCAGGGAGGAGTGCATCAGGGCAAGGGTGAGAGCGAGAGAAAGGGGAATATAATTGTTTATCGATTCAGCAGGTTTTGGTTGACCAATAATATGGTTTCACTGTGCCAGTTGCGGGATGAAAACAACATTCATATGTGTTGTCTTCTATATTCTACTGAATCAGAGTGGATGATTCCCTTGTGATATTATGGGCCGATACCAATCCCACAAAGGGGTGATCAGTTCAGGTCACTGAACTTCAGGTTAAGTGACCTGAAGTTGAATACCAGTGTTGAATATAAAAAACGGTTATTAAAATCAGATTGAACCAGAGGGGCCTAGGACATTGTGTCCCTGCATATATACGAGAGGAAAAGAAAAAGAAAAAAAACATGAATAATTGTTTGGTGGGTTATTGGGTTATCTCAACATTGGACACAGGAAAGGATCCAGTTCCCCCTAACATGTATATTTAGTGGAGGGGTGAGGATAAGGATACAGGGGGGGGGGGGGGGGGGGGGGAATAAGTGCAGGAAATCCTCCAAAACACACAGATGCTGGGACAGGGTCGCTGAGCTCTTTTCCTCTTTACCCCACCAATTTAAAGTGAATAGGGAAAACTTCTTTGACGGATGGATCAACATTCAGTTCTGTGTGGATGTCTTTGAAAGTAATACTTGAGGATGAGGTTGAGGTCCGTGCTGCTGGTCTATCTTCTCTGGAAGTAGGGGACCATATCGCAAGGCCCTGTTGGCCGACCGGCTCAAATCTGAGCATCTCACTTCCGTTTGGTTAATATTTGTATCATCATGTTGCTGGAGTCTGGGATCTGCCTAGTAAACTGTAACAACGTGTCAATAAAGGTTCAAAATCCACATCATGTCGTCACTGCAGAAATACACTTATTAATATCCTCTTCGGTATAGGATATCTACGTAGAGAAACAGGAACCAGGGTGTAACTCTGCCCCTTCCGTTTGTGGTTCCGGTCCTGTCTGTGTGCTGAGCATACAGAATAACCTGAACCTCTAGTTCATATTGAAGTAAGGCCATAGTGCCACTGCCAACACTAAGAGACCCCTCTAGAATACTATCCAAACTGTAGTTTCCCAACCTTCTAGTTTCTCAACTTGTGTATCTGGGCATCAGACAACCTTATATGGAGTTGCATGAGAGTGCTAACAAATAACCTGTAAATATTTGATGGTATATAAAATAACTTCCCTCCCTCACCGCAGCACCAGTGTGACGCATAGGTACAAATGCAAGGCCCGAAAAACCTCGGCTCCGCGTGACAGGTGGCCCTGACCCGCCATGACTAATAACAACATTCATAAGGGAAGGAGGAGGTCGGAAGGTTATGCATTGTCGTTTGACGACAACGGCATCCGCAGAAAAACTATAAGAGACAGGACATCCTCGCCTCACTGTTGTCTTTTTATCACCCGCAGCACCGCTGCCGTCCGCGTGTTCCTCAAAACCTCCTCCGACGTAGACAACTCTCGTACCGCCATGCAGAAGCACCTGCGGGTTAACCTCAAGGCTGGCCTAGTTTGTTTCACTGTAGGCCTTCAAGGCTCCCCAGCGCCAGACTATAAGGGAACATCTGCCTCATTGCGAAAACCAACTCACACAATCTTTCTCAACCTTTGTATGCGTGTTTACGTGTGCGCGAGCAGGCGTGTGCGTTTGTGTGTCTGCGTGTGTGTGCGTGTGCGTGTGTGTGTGTCTGACGGTAAATCCAGATAATATTTTTCCAGATAAATGTTTTCTGCACTAGATTCCTTGACAGAAAAGACGAGGTTACACCATATGGAAGGGAGGGGTTTATACTTAGATGATATTAAGTTGAGATCTTGCAGACTTCCCAACATACTGTCTCTGGTTATGGGAGCATTCCCACCCTATTCCAGGGTAGCCTATAGGGTTTACAGGGAGACGATAACAATTAAACCTACTCACTTTGTGATTTCAAATCCTTTTAATATGTTTGTGCTGCACTGAAATGTTCCCCAGAGTTCTGCCACCAATCATCACATATCACAAAGACAATGTAAACATATTATACAATTCTAATACCCCTGCATTGGCTCCCGGCATGTCAGAGGATGGATTTCAAAATGCTGTTAGTTTTTCAAAATCACTCAACGGTTTAGGGCCAAAGGATCTCACTGAAATGCTTCCGCTGTATGAACCCTCGTCTAGACCGTTAAGATCAACTGGGACCAGTTGGCTTATGGTTCCCTGGGTCAAAACAAACCATGGAAAAGCGGTAAGGTTAAAAACATTTACGTTCACTTTTGCTTTCTGCTAAACCATAATGCAATTTTTACTTATTATTTTATTCAAATATCTTTCATGATTTTTTTATGATGGGTCTTTTATAGATTATTTTAAGTTCAGTTGTTATTGTCTTTTATGCATTCTTTGAAATCTGTTGTATTTTACATAAGTTTTTCCGATTTTTGTATGAAATGTGCTCATCTAAATAAACTTGACTCGACTTGACTATTCCGTCTAGACCAAAAGCTGTAAAGCGTTTTGAGCGATAAACGCCCATTCACTTTCTATAGACCTACAATTTCTGTAAATCATAAGAATAGGACCCATAATTTATAGTTAATTTTTTGGATGTTCGCAGTGTGCACACAACACACGCACACGCTCTGAAACCTCGGCCTTGCTTCTAAACTATGATTGGTTCAAAGGGGGGGGGGGGGGGGGGGATATGTTAGTTGTAGCATCACCTTGCTCCAATAAATTGCCAACCTCAACGTCAACACCGCAAAACGCACGCTACTCACAAGAACACATCGGTATTCCCAACGGCCAAACGTTTTTTCTTTTAAAAAATAATCTTTTAAAACTTAAAATCTCTTTTTAAAAACGGTATACCAACAAATCAAATAGATTCAGAAAACATGTTCTCCGTCTGTCTGGAATTCCTCGGCATGGGCTCGTCCATCCTGGGCTCCCTGCTCGTGATGATCGCCTGCGGGCTGCCCACCTGGAAGGTGTCCGCGTTCATCGAGGCCAACATCGTGGTGGCGCAGACCATGTGGGACGGCCTGTGGATGTCGTGCGTGTTCCAGAGCACGGGCCAGATGCAGTGCAAGCTCCACGAATCAATGCTCGCGCTGAACCCGGACATGCAGACGGCGCGCGCCCTCACGGTCATCTCGGCCGTGCTGAGCATCGTCGCCCTCATGGTGACCATAGCCGGTGCGCGATATACCAACTGCATCGGCGACGAGACGGTCAAGGCAAGGGTGGTGGGCACGGGAGGCGTGCTCTACATCCTCAGCGGTCTGATCGTCTTCATCCCGCTGTGCTGGATGGCCAACAGTATCATCGTGGATTTCTACAGCACCCAGGTTCCCCCGTCCAAGAAGAGAGAGATAGGGTCCGCGATCTACATCGGCTGGGCGGCCGCTGCGCTGCTCCTCCTCGGGGGGACGCTGCTCTGCTGCTCCAGCGGTACCCGGGGGCTTAGGAGCGACTATCCCATCAAATACGTCGCGACAAAGACCGCGAGCAGCGACAAAGGCAAGAAGCATTTTGTGTGACGTCCCCTGATGAGAGGACTTTTGAATATAGTGAAATTAGGAATTTGCTTTTGCACAGTCGATCATAAATGTAAGGCATAGTGTGTCATACTATATATTGCAGTCTTTGCAGATTATATATAGCCTTTGTAAATCTTATTGCCGCCTTGGTTATATTTGTGCCGGGTGGTTTTTAATTGTATGGTTTTGATACATTGAGTGTAATGTAGCTCATAGTGTGTGTTTTATTTGTTTGTGGGAGAAGCCACGAGCATGGACACAAGCTCATTGAAATGTTTACTCACATCATTTGTATTCTTCTGAATGGACTTTGTATTTTAATCCATTGCTTTGTACGCGTTTCTTTTGTTTCTGTTTTACGTGAAACGAAGAACATTTTTAAATAAAATTAAAACTATTTTGGTATTTGATCTTATATCCGTTTAGAATTGTGGTAAAAAAGTACTTATGACAAGCAATAAATATAAAGCAATATAACCTTATAAGTCATATGAACAAAAGTTGAATAAGTACAAGACAAAGCTTTCAAAATCAACTTAAACTCTAACCAAGGTCATACACTTCTTGAGTAATATCCCTGAACATTTTCAAAGATGTCTATTCACAAACATCTTTGTGTTGAGGGTTGTGTTGGGTTCGAGACACTGCGGTGTCTAGGAGAAACGGTATGATTAGTGAATTACTTATCAGACAGGAAGCACCGTCTAAATCGTCAAAGTACACCCTGTGAAAACACAATAACAAAGACATTAATATTATAATAAGCCCACTTTTATTGTGCTTGGGATGTGCAAAATAATAGAAAGAGATTGTGTCTATTATTGTGTATAATGTGTACTCCAAATATCAGTATTATATTCAGTTTTAGAGCCCCTGCAACCAGGTGTGATTTTGCATGTCTATTACAAGACACTTCTACCCTGTAGTAGGGTTTCCCATGATGTCACACACATTCCAAGTTGCCTTAATTTTTTCACTAATATCATCTGAATAACACCTGAAGTCCTAAGGTGGCGTCCTTCAGATCACATGACTGAAACCCTCCTATAGTGACAGTATCTAATGTATGATGAACAGAGCAACGTACAGGGAACCAACAGTTGGGCTGATCCATCCATCAAACATCTGGGTGGACACACCCCGTCACACCTGGTGTTTGAATGGGGGATGGTAATAACATGATTCCTACAGGTAGGCTGTGGGCACTGGGGATGGAACCTAGAACCTTTCAGCCTGGGTTCAAACACCCTTGCAGATACACTAGGCTGCCTCCTGAGTCGGTACTGAGCCAACCTGAGACCGTTGTCCACAAACGGAACAGGAACGTATTATCCTCCTAGTACAGTACTGTATAGGTCTACTGGTATCCTGGCATTCGTTCTACAGACTCAAGGAATTCCCATTTACAACACTGTGGCTCAAAGGCTCCACCAGGTGGCATGCGTTTAAATGTATTCTAAACAGCTGTTATAAAAACACACTGGGCACCCGTGGTGATAGTTATTGAGGTATTTGTTTTTTTATACCAAAAATTGAAGGATATATGATCAACCATGTCCTCATTCATTGTTTGAGGTAATAACACTGTGATACATATACTACCCGTAAATCTGTAAACCATACAAAATGTACAATTTGATCAACAATTCATTTGGGCCAAAAGCAGTCATCTGAAAAGTGAAAATTCAGAAGCATCGACAAGGACTACAGTACTTCGGCTTGTAATTAATTTGTAACAATCGGAGCTATGGGGAGCATCAACACGTTTAGCTAATCACTGCCACCTTGTGGCGAGCCTTCTCAAGTACATTACCTTTATGATTTGTTTTACAGAAACGCCTGATCAAATTAAAACAAACATCTTATAGTACACAGATTTGAACAATTTAAAGTTGGTTACAGATGAGAAAAACAAAAATGAAAGGCGACAACCCTTGATCCATAGAAGCACGAGTTTGGCAATAAATTATTGTGATTCGCAAAAAGACCCACAGAGACCTGATGCCTCGAATCTGCTCGCAGGATGTTTAAGGTAATGTAGGCAGGTAAAGGCTGTGACAAGATCACATCTAGTCCTTAAAAGATTATACCCTTGTTAATTTTCAGTATAAAAGTCCTTCGTCTTTTATATTTCCGAGTAGAGGTAGTGGTGTCTATGGCTGGTACTCCTTTAGCACCTGGTTGGCGATCACCAGTCTCTGGATTTCACTTGTGCCCTCGTAGATCTCCGTGATGCGTGCGTCCCGGTAGTGTCTCTCCGCCGGCATGTCCGTCACGAAACCCATCCCACCGAGAATTTGGATTGACTTTAAAGAGTTCCCCGTGTGAAAGAGAGCAAAACTTAGAATGCAGCTTAGAGGCACAAAAATACAATTTTAAGCTGAAAAACTAAGACAAGAAAACCTTGAATAAATCTATTTAACAAGGAGGATCATTAAAACTGCATTTATATGTAATTAATAAAATCTGTCTCACCTGATGTGCACTGAAAGTGGCAGCTTCGGAAGCTGCTAGCTTAGCCATGGCGGCCTCCTGAAGGGAAACAAGAAGACAAGACTTGCGACTGCGTTTTGCTAACATATGCTATAAAGACCCTTTGGTGGTGTTTCTATTCTAGACCTTAGCAAGGGTGTGGCTTATGTGTGAATCAAACTCATAAGCCTGGCATTGTCAATACCATGCTCTGCACACACAGACACACACACACAGACACACACACACACACACACACACACACACACACACACACACACACACACACACACACACACACACACACACACACACACACACACACACACACACACACTCACACTCTTCCGGGCTAGTTGAAACAACCTCCAAGCTGCCAGACAACCTCTAAGATGCGTAAAACAAAACTACAAATCTTTATCTTATGCATTTTAAATGGTGTTGGTGCCAGTGTACCTTTGTGAAGGGTTTCTTGGCGTCTTTTAAGAGGGCAGCCTTCCACGTGAGCAGACGAGCACTCTCGATCGCTAGTGCCATGTCAGCCAGCTTAAACTAGACACACACATCATACAAATTAACGCAAAAAAACAAAACTGAACATATCGAAATCATTTACGGGAAGAAACAAATATGAAATGTGGAGTTACTTAATCTAAATATCGCAAAATATCCAAGTGCGGATGTGTGGTTTCTTCTCCCATACCTGTATGGCCTGCATCTTGCCGATGGGCGCTCCGAAGGCTGTGCGTTTGTGTGCGTAGTCGGCGGCACAGTCCAAAGCGGCCTGAGCAATGCCAAGAGCCTGGGAGGCGATGCCAATCCGCCCACTGTCTAGGGTTTGCTGTCAGAGTCACACACGGTATCATTTGTTGTGTGATGATGATAATTCATTCATTAATTAAGCGGGTGCGTTATAACAAACAAACTTCTTCACAGGTAGGGGTTGAGCGTCTTGCTCTAGGAGGCCTCGTGGTACTGGGATTGAACCCAGAGGCTGGGAGACACCCAAGCCGCTGATTTGGGCTAAACTCCTTATATTACACTGCTGATGTCATGGCTGGGAGTCCAACATCCGAGCCTTTAGACCATCCTGCCCCCATAGTGTAATGTTAACATCCTAGCGTTTAGACCACCCTGCCCCATAATGTAATGTTAACATCCTAGCGTTTAGACCACCCTGCCCCATAGTGTAATGTTAACATCCTAGCGTTAAGACCACCCTGCCCCCATAGTGTAATGTTAACATCCTACCATGGCTATTTTGAACCCTGCTCCGCGGGAGCCCAGCAGGTTTCCTAGGGGGATCCTGCAGTCCTCCAGGATGATGTTGGCCGTGGAGGAGGCTCTGATGCCCAGCTTCTCCTCCTTCTTCCCCAGGGACAGCCCCGGGTGAGGCATGGGCACCAGGAAGGCACTGATACCCTGATACCAGCACGGGATAACGCACACAACGACAGAGTGAAAACAACAAATAAGAAATGACTGCATTTAATAAAGAAGAAGTGTATAAAACGTGTTCAGTCCTTTAGAAAAGATGCCTTTTATTTAAAATAACTTGTACCCTGGCTAGCCTACCATGTGTTTGATCTACTTAAAACTGGCTAGTCTCTCTTATTTTTTTCAAGGGACTTGAATCAGGCTAGCCTACCTTGTGTTGGATCAACCTGTACCTAGCCAGCCTATCTTGTGTTTGAGCACCTGGAACCTGGCTAGCCTATCCTGTGTTTGACTGACCTGAACCTGGCTAACCGACCTTGTGTTTGAGCGCCTTGTCGGTGGTGGCAAACACCACGGTGGCTGAGGCCTCCCAGCTGTTGGTGATCCAGGCCTTGGTGCCGTTCAGCACCCACTCATCCCCGTCCTGGTGCGCCATAGTAGACGCGGCGCCGGCATCGCTGCCGTTCCCTACGGAACCATTGGGAATTTCACTTAAGAAAGGTTGCTGCTTTTATCTACATTCTACATGAAGCCAGTTCATAGGTTGACGATCCTCCTATTAATGTTGTACGTTAGTAGTATGTTGTGTTGTTCTTTCTTTATCGTTTGTTTTTTAACATACCCTCCATAACAAACAGGAAGGAAGAGTCCATTTCACTACTTGCAACTGAACAGACTTTATTTGCACAAATAATGATTTAGCGACATTTGTTTGAAAGCAGGACATTAATGAAAAGGAAATTGAGCTCACCTGGTTCACTGAGAGCAAAGCAGCCGACTTTCTCCCCCGTGGTGAAGGGAGTGATCCACTGTTTTTTCTGTTCTTCGTTACCATACTTTAAGATCGGTCCGATGTAGAGTGACTTAAGATAAAAAATATCAATAGACACGTGTCAAGCATCATATTACAATAACTATTTAGTATTAATAACTACAAATTACTTATGGGAGATAGAAATAGAAGAGAAGTATGTACTGTACGCTCATTTAGCAGATGCTTGTAATTTCTTAACGCATTGGGGCTTAAATCCAGAAAAAATCCCCAAAAAATGACAAGTTGGAAACAAAAAACAAATGCATATCTATATCTGTATAGAAATGCACTGACATTGTTAACAGAGACGACCACTCCAGTGCTGGCACAGCCCCGGCTGATTTCCTCCATGGCCAGGCTGTAGGCCAGGTAGTCCATGCCTGTCCCCCCAAGCTCCTCAGGCACCTCCACAGCCATCACCCCCATGGCTCCCAGCTCCAGGATCTGCAGGAATAATCACGACAGACCACAGCCTTGAGGGTTAATAGAGAGAGAGGGAACTGTAACAGCACCAATCATTTACTAGGTTTTCGATTACTACTTTTTTACTACTCCAATCTGATGAGTAATTCATAGGTTGTAATCTGGCATTAATCCAAGTCTGGAAATTCATAAGGAAATGTTTGCTATCGCAAGCTATTTACGTTAAGTCTCTCATCAGAGGCCTTTTAACCAAAGTTTCACATTTCCAGGTCAGGCCAAGGAAACCATGATAATAATCACAATCCACATTGGTTAAACTATTAATCTTAATGCTGCACAAACCTAAACTTTCCAAAAACAACCCAAACATAGCACAGAGAAGCCATGGTAACCAGAAACGGTTAAGTGGATGAGGATCAGGGTCTAAATCCCAATTTGTCTTGTGTTTCAGTGCACCTGCTTTGCGGGGTAAGTGTGATTCTTATCCAACGTGGCTGCGATGGGAGCCAGCTCCTTGGCTGCATAGTCCCTGCAAGTCTGCCGCATCATCTGGTGCATCTCTGGTAGCTCTGCTAGCTGGGACAGAGCTCTAGAGCCTCTAAGACACAAGCCAAGGGCTGGAGGGAGGGAGGGAGGGGGAGAGAGAGAGAGAGAGAGAGAGAGAGAGAGAGAGAGAGAGAGAGAGAGAGAGAGAGAGAGAGAGAGAGAGAGAGAGAGAGAGAGAGATGAACACAAGTGACCAGTGGCTGGCTGTCCTTAATTGTTGATTATATTCCTTTATGATCATAGTATAAATATTTCTATCTTTAATATTTTCTATTATGAATACTGAATGGGATGAGTGCTATTTTAAATCTTATTTTAAATAGCAGTAAGAATCTGTGTGCGCACCATAGTATATAACAATAGCCATGGTTGTATAATATAAGGAACGGTCGGGATGATAAAACCATCCTGGCCTTCTCTGCTGGCTTCACTAAAACATCCGTTAGCAATCTAATTTGGCTAAATTACTTCCTTGCACTAGTTCCTGCGAAATAACAACAGAATGCCATTATATAGTTATAAGTATAGGCAATATAGTTGTTTATCTTTGGATCAATGAGCATCAGCCAGCACAGACTTTGGGTGAAGTGACAGTGAATAACAAATACTTCATAACATCTGTGATCACAAAGACGAGAGTGCTGTAACCTCATTACCATTGTTTACATTTGGGACAGGAGCGTGCATGCTAAATATTGTTCTGCAGAATCTGTTCAATTAAATCATTTAACAACAAAGTATATTGTTAATGGATGTTAAGGTGAAGCCAGGGAAGACGAAACGATGGTTTCATCTCCCAGAGCGGTATTGTACTTTAAAACCACACATTGAGCAGGTTATTATAGAATATGTAGGTGAGAGGTTATTCAGTACGTCATCATTGTCCGACTCCAATGCACCGACGAACACTGATATTGAATAACTTTCTTCTTCTGATTTTGGCTCGAGTTAATCATTATTAAATAGTTGCAAAGTATTTTGAGTTCTTTCACCGTGAATCCATATTCGTTTTAAGAGATGTGACGTTCAATGTTAAATACCAAAAATGCATTTGTTACGAAATCAATATACATACAACAATATCAGACCTACTGAAGTCATATTTGTAGCTTCTGAACGTCTACTCCTGTCATGAGTCATGTTATTTATGAACCTACAAGGTATCAGCGTTTAAACTATAAAGAAACGATTACCATTGTAAACTATCAGGCATGCCATACCATGCCTTTGACTTATGCTCCACATTAAAAGTTAGCCTTTATCACATCAGTTGCCATATAAACCCATTTTATTCTTGTTTGATATGTTGTGCCTGACAAACATGACAAACCCGTCCTGCAACTGTGAACAGAGCCAATAACAAAGCAAATTATCGAACAAAAAATAATGCCTTAGGTTGGCTTGATAAAGGCGTGCCGTGCAAAACGTTCACACATGAAACGATTGTTTGTAACCGAAGCATTCTGACCTTGTCTTGCTTTAAAGATCGCGGCTGTCATTGTGTTTTTCTCTCCGATTAATTTGCGTGTCAAATGAGGGACAGGAATACGGGGACGGAATGAACATAACGCGTCACGTGACCAACGTCAAGTTACGTTTCAGAGTAAAAGTCCTCCTCAAACACTTCTATCCTTCTCTTTAGGCTCTAGGCCAAAAATGCCAGAATTGTTCCCGAAATGTAATACTCTACAAACCAACACAGTTAAGAGTATAATAATATCACCTGCATCCTAGAATATATGCTACTAATATACTAATATACTAGAGGTGTTTGATTGATGTGTCCCAGAAATCTAAAAGATGAAAAGGTTGATCACATGCTAGGTGTCCTGGGAATGAAATGGAATCGACCCAATTACCTGGATATGTATGCACCAAGAACAATACCGATACCAAAATGTCCTTCATTGTGCAACACATGTAACAGGGCAATAACAGAGGAACTAGACAAGTATAAGAGTCACCAAGGTAGCAGGTGGCCCTACCATGAGGACTGTTATACTTGTAGACTGTTAGGGCCTTATTTTTTTTTTTTTATCAGAAACACCTTTACCCAAACCTGTGCTTTAGTGAATGTGAAGTTGACCTCACACTGGGTTGAAGGCGCCAGACATAGAGGTGGCTTCCTCCATAGTTGGTTCTCACGATGTAATTTCCAATTAACTATTGCCTTGTTAGGAAATTAAAAATAATAAATTAAATAATAAGCACTTTTTTTTTTTTTTGGATGCAATGGGTTTTTTCGAAGGCTCATTTTACCGGGCTTGTAGGCCTATAACGTGATGTCACATCACAATGATAGCAGCGGTGTGCAATCTGGTAAACAAGCCCTTATGTTCATAATTGTAATCACTGAGCTCCATAAAATAAATAATACCTTGATATTCATTTAAAATGTAAAATCTAAAAATATAGCACGGGGAATGCCAGGATACTTGCTAGAAAGATTGCAAATGTTCCAGAGATTGCAATATGCAAGACTCACACAGAGCAGATAGCTGCTGTTTGATTGGGTTGAGGTAAGAAAACAAATTCAAATCAGTGAGTTATGTAGATAACCTCTACCTGTCACACACCTGGCAGGCCAATGCATGTCCGGCAGCCTTTTGTTATGTGTTTGAGTAAGTGTGCGGTGAATAAGGGGGGCTTATATTGTAAAGTAGTGTGAAGTGGTTGTAGTGGGTATGAGAATAGCTGGAATATCAAGTGAGTGCATTTAATAGCACTCAACAGTGCGTCGTGCCATTAGTCGATAGGACTGTCTATACCATTGACTGCAGATCCACGTCATAGAACAGTAATGGGTGTGAGCTTCAATGATGCAATAACCTTCTATAAATAGAGCTGTCAACACACACATGTCAATTGGACTTGACAAATATGTCATATCACTTGAACGCATCACAATTAATGACATATGGCAACAGAAGATATTCACGTTTCTCAAAACATGTTTATTTTGGCACCATAAAAAGTCATTTCAGTCTGTCTGGTACAGTGAAGATGTCGGAGGTCGGGAAGGTATGTTTCGGTCTGGAGGGGGAGGGGGGGGGGGGCGAATAGAAAGTGCCTTCACGGGCGGTTGGTGGTGGGCGGGTCGAAGGCTTTGGGCTGCAGTAACAGCCGATGGCCAGCTGATGTCGCTCACTTGCTGGCGGAGGTCAGGGTGAAGCATCCCCTCTGGTGGAACTGCATGTCCCTGACGCGGCGCATGGACTGGATCTGGGGCTGGAAGGCGCTGAACTCGTTGTAGTGTCTGTAGTCACCGCACTCGAACAGGTACTGGTAGCCCCTGTATCCGGGGTACTGGTATCCGACCCACCTGGAGGGAAGGGATAAGAGTTGCCTCTTTCAGTCCTTAAATGTCTTCCGAACGTTCACAAGCTTTTGACACAATTTATTGTATTGGGGGTCACACAACAATATTGCTTTCTTACGTTGAAATCAAACATTTGAGCCTTTGCGTTTTTTCCAAGCTTCCCAACAACATCATTGCCCACTTACATTATACTATTACATTACAAACAGTAATGGCTCCCTTCCGACTATCAACTTGAAATGTCAACCTAACGACTTCTGGGGTCTAATTTGTATCAATTCAAGTGGATGACCACGCCTAGTGCACAAGAGTGTGTCTGCGCATGCGTGTGTGTGTCGGGGTGCGTGTACTCACACTCCTCCGGGGACCCTCACGCTGCCCACCCTGTCGGTGAAGCCATGCGCCCACAGGGTAGGAACGTCATCCTCCTGGATCTCCATCTTGTTGCCCTTGAAGTCAGAGTGCTCGAACAGGCAGATCTTGTGCTCCAGGCTGTCCTGCACCGGGAGAGAGAGGGGCGAGAGACAAGAGAGGAGAGATAGAAGAGAGAGGAGAGGAAAGAGAGGGAAGAAAGAGAAATAGGAGAGGGAGGCGTAGGGGAGAGAGGGATGCAAGAGGGAGGAGAATAGATAGAGAGCAGAGAGCAGACAGGAGAGAGAAATGGAGAGAAGAAGAGCGAAATAGACAGAAGATAAAGAGAGGTGAGAAGGGAAGAGAGAAATACAACCCAAAAAGAGAATCAGAACAGTCTGTGCAACAGGTAGCCTACACGAGGAGGAGCCCTTTATGAATATCTATCAACGCCAATTTAATTAATTGTATATATATATATCAGGGTGTGTTTACTATGCAGAGGGGGACCTATGCATTAATGTACATGATATGCATCCCATTCATGTCCCCATTAAAGCAGGTCTCTCAGTGAGTGTGCGGGTGGGCGTGTTTACCATGCGGATGGGTCTGATGGACATGAGGCGGTCGCTACGGTAAGAGTTGCTCCAGGAGTCCCAGCGAGGGTACTCTCCCTTCTCCAGGATGAACATCTCCCCACGGAAGTTAGTCTGCTCAAAGGCAACAAAGCTGAAGGGAGGTGGGGGCAGAGGGAGCAGGGGGCCGGGCAGGAGGTGAGGGTAGGGTAGGGTAGGGGGGAGGGGAGGTGTGGGGGATGGGAGTGTGTTGAGAGGAGGAGTTGGAGGGGGGGGGGGGGGGGGGGGGGGGGGGAGGGAATGATCGGATGAGGGGATGTTCAGAATTACGTTACTGAAGCAGTGCAGTGCTCTCAGAGAGAAGGTATTTGGATTCAGTGTGTAGTTCATGCGTGTGCGTACG
>NC_082400.1:10484362-10541862 GCF_031168955.1 Gadus macrocephalus | reverse complement strand
AAAGCCAACTTGCTGGCTCTTCATGCCCATGCCTTTAAGGCCCTTGCTTACTTGGTCACCTATAAACCATTAACTATATGTCCTAACGATACAACGTATATGTGTTTCCAACACTGTTTCGCTCAGGTTGATACTGTAGTGTCTGCACTTCTGTCTCCAACTATACTATCCACACCCCCTAGCTTTTGTCCGGATAGACAAAAAAGGCTCCGCCCCCTGTGCTGACCTGGGGCTTTCAGCATGGCCGGCTGCCAGAGGAGGCTTTAAAAGGGTGGGGGCCCGAACAACCAACATCACTCACATCAGGACCTCCCAAGGACATCCAAGCAAGGTGAGTCCCAGTCCCCTCTGTTGCCCCACACTCGGCCAGGGTAGCAGACCCCACACCACACACCCTCCCTCGGGGCCATCAGCACTGCCGACCACCCCAGGCTCCAGAGGCCCTAAGGCACTGGTTCTAATGGGTGCTGAGGGTTCATATCGCTGGGGAAAGGATTTCAACGAGGGCCTGAATCCAACGAGGGCCAGTAGAAGGCGAGATGGGGCACAACAGGAAGGGATAGTTAACTCTATTTCTCTGTAAACTATTTTTAACTACTATTCTGACTCTGAAGCTTTTAGTCCAGCGATTATGCATTCAGGTTTACCCTTTAACCTACTGTTAATATATAGCTGATATTTCTGTGTAATCAGACATAAAACAGTTGAGAGGGCAGTTTTCCCTTCCACACAGTAGTAACCCAGGCATAATATTGCCTGTAATAAGCAAAACTAGACTGGGAGGAACATTGTGTAGCTCTCCTTCTGCTTGATATTACAAGCTGTTCTATGGTGTTATGTTCAGTGAAACTTGATAACGTATACACATGTTTTGGTTTGGTTTGTTTACCAAGCAGCCGGCAAACCAATTTGACCACTTTGTACATTGTTGTGTAAATTGAAGCCTTCTTTTACTGTGTAGTCCGGGTATGTCCCAATCTCTGAACAATTTCTCCTTCTCTTTTACAGCCAAAATGACTCACCACTGCACTAAGTTCTCCGGCCACTGGAAGGTGAGACTGTGGTCTTGAGGAAAATATATCACAAGGGTTTTACAGTTATTCAAACTATAGCATTCATAGTCTTCGTTGTGAAGTCACGAAAAATACAAGCAATGTAGCTGAAGCATGGACACAAAGCTAAGGCAACCTTTCACTCAACCATTTTTGGTTTCCAAATTTTTACAAAACCTTTTCCTTGCTCAGATCATTGTCTTCGACGAGGAGTGCTTCCAGGGCCGTCGCCACGAGTTCACCTCCGAGTGCTGCAATGTCATGGAGTTCGGCTTCGAGACTGTCCGCTCCCTGAGAGTGGAGAGTGGCGCGTAAGTTAACCCAGATGCGCCTACGAAAAGCATTCAGAACACTACCATTAGTGCTACACATCTGCCATCAGTGCTAACAAAATACACTGAGGAAATTTCACAATACAACTGATTGGGGTCTTTAATTAGTGGGTGTAGTGGTTAGTGTTTAGCCAAAAGATACATGGTTCGATCCCAGAATTCCCTGATCCCACCTGTAGGCTCCTAGTTGGTCAGATCCATGACCAGCTCTTAAGGGCCATATATTTCACAAAATCCACTGTAAGGCACTTAGCATGACTTCCTTTCCCTGAATAAGTAGCCTAATGCACACTCCTCTTCCCCCTGTGTTTCTCCAGCTGGGTCGGTTACGAGCACGCCTCCTACCAGGGACAGCAGTTTGTCCTGGAGAGGGGCGAGTACCCCCAGTGTGACGCCTTCGGCGGCAGCAACGCCTACCACATCGAGAGGATGACCTCCTTCAGGCCCATTGCCTGCGCTGTGAGTCCAAATTATAACTTGAAACCGATATGCCTTTCCCTTTCATCATCATTGAGATGGATTCAATCTGCATCCAACCCAGACATACTCTACATGCTGTTCACCAAATGACTTGACCATTATGAAGTTAATAGAATCCTGTAATCAATGGGAACTGTCTGTGTGTGTGTGTGTGTGTGTGTGTGTCTGTGTGTACAGAACCACAGGGAGTGCAGAATGACCATCTACGAGCGTGAGAACTTCCTGGCCCGCAAGGGAGAGCTGAGCGACGACTACCCCTCCCTGCAGGCCATGGGCTGGTGCAACAACGAGGTTGGATCCCTCAGGGTGCAGTCCGGAGCGTAAGTGTCCCCTCCCCACCACCTCTTTCTTTGACTTTCGCTCAAATATTACGACTCCCTCGGTTGTGTTATCCTGGGTTTCACGTGAGCCCTGTTAGAACCCTCTTTCACAATAACCACGTCCACTACTACTTCCCTCTCTCTAACTGTCGCACGTCTCGCTCTGATTTTCGTAACAGCTTTGTGTGCTACCAGTATCCCGGTTACCGTGGATACCAGTACATCATGGAGTGTGATCGTCACTGCGGGGAGTACAAGCACTTCAGGGAGTTCGGCTCCCACTCCCAGACTCCCCAGATCCAGTCCATCCGCCGCATTCAGCAGTAAACCTCCTCATGCAACCTTCTTCGCCTCTCCTCCCTGATGACCCCCCCCCACCCCCCCCTCCCAAATGATGCCCCCTCCCCAACTGCTTTCGAAAAACGCTGAATAAATTGTCTTTCCAAAACATCACTGCTTTCCTCTTTAATCGGTTTGCTTCATTTGACTGAGTAATCTGATAGATAGGGAAATACACCAGAAACACACTACGCCAAACAGGATTGGACAGGTTTCAAGCAGATTGTTTCTGTTAGCTTGTTCAATGCAGCCTTATCAATTGTTAATTAATCAGTTTAACACTGACTAATCGTTTGGATTCCGATTCTGAATGGGGTTTATTGCCAGGTTAAGTTTGCTCATACTAGGAATGTGGTCTGGAATGACTATGTAATATAAATAAAATTAAGTAAATACAAGAAACAAAAAAAATAGTGGCTTAAAGGTATTGAATATAAAACCAATAGGTATACACACGCGCGCACACACACACACACACACACACACACACACAAAGGGGGCTGATAACAAAATGTTATCTGCGGAAGGCTAATATTAAGCAGAAGCACTATTGAGCCAAACGTTTCTTTATTGTACAGTCACATGGTGTCCATTCTGAATGTAAGATAGGCCTAAACAAACAAAAGCTAGTCAAAGTCAAAGCACCTAGTCAAAGTCAAAGCACCTATAACTCTAGTGAACAATTCTCATCGTCCAAAGTAGTTAATACAAAACATTAACTGTCTTTATCAATGTTCTGAAACAAAGACAAATCAAAGAGTATATGCGATGATTTAATGTTTTGGTTGTTGCGTTTTTGATTACTTCCGAATTGTATGTGGACAGTCAGTATGATGTAAACTTAACATAAGAGACTCCATTTAAAATATGACTATGTAGCAAAAAGAAATCATTTATGCGATGCAGATAAAACCAAATGCATGCATTATTTTTTTCTAATTAGCTCACATTTTAATAATCTGCAATTTTCGTTGCCCAACAGGAGATGGCGCTTATTTTCTATAATAAATAGCTAATTGGACATGAACTGAAATACATTGTTATAGCCACCCCATCAATGACCATGCACTATAAGGGCAACAATTTGGTTGTGGTGGGAGGAGAAAGCGATTAACGCCAACATCCAACGGATGGTTGGAGCGTATCATAGCAGATCTCATTTTGATCCATTGCGCTCATGTATACACGATTACGACGTGTAATTATGTTAGTGTAATGACTTGCCTACTGCACGAGTAAGCCTATGTGTCACTTAAGAAATCACTAACAACATGTTGGCAAAATGATATCCCAATTAAAAATAGCCTAGGAAATGCTACGACTCATGGGTCTACATCTTTTACCATGCAAAAGGATTTCCCGCGCCATTGCATGCCATTATATAAAAACAATACAATTATTTGGATTAAACGTTGAACCGTCACAACAACAAGTGAATAATTAACGTAACACATGTATTCGGTTCCGCTCTGGTCATCATCCAGCTCCGCGTTTTGCGAGCAACTCCGCCGCAGTGGGAGGAAGTTAAACCACAAAGCAGGCTGTAGCCTACAACACACAGCTACTTAAATACATTCGAATCTATTGAAGCGGATTTCCAATGATACGTGCCGTATTGGAGCTAAAACAATCAAACTCTAGTTGTGGACGGCTAGTTTGCGAACGAATGGACGGCATACGAAGAGGCGTTCTTTTCCTGGCGATCGAATAGTGTTTCTCGCTCCAGTTGGCCGAAGCGTGCTCAACGCGTCGTAGTGCTTGGTTCTTATTTTATATTTTAAGGGAAGGATTACGTCGGGTACAGTGCAGAAGCTGAGACATCGTCACCATTTCGCAACCGATGAGCTGCTCACGACCCCGGTCTCCAGGTCCAACCGCCCTACGACTGTCAAACGACGGCGGAGAGTAGGAAGAAAAGTTATTGCGTTAACCAAGCGATCCAGTTTCTATGTTGGAACGCACCCCCCCACCCCTCCATCATCACGCGTCACCGCCGCGCCACCCTCCCGCCGTCAGTCGCTCTGTGTCGGGTCTCCAAGCGAGGAGGGTCCCCCCCCCAGCGCTCTGCTTAACGAGGCAATTATGGATTATTTCGTGCCGTGTTACCAATCTTCATAAAACCTTTTGGATTTTTACGACCGTGCCTCTGAAGACTTGAAGACCTCCTCCCGGGTCGAGTCGCGGTTCCACCCGCTGGTGGTTGAACGTTATTACCGCACATCGCTGGCGGACGTCGAGCCAGGAGTCGTAGCTGCTAGCTGGCCACATCAGGACACTACTTGCTACTAGCAACGAGAACGCTTTTAGGCGAACAGCACTGCATTTAAATAATTTAAAAAATATATACATTTTCCGAATGGTGGAACCGTGGGAGGTAATTTTCTATTCGCTGGCTAGCGAGTTAGCCTCCTCGTCCTCGCTAGCAGCCGTGCAGGCTAGCTCGTCGACTACCCACATATCGTTGTTTCCGACGTTATAGAAAGTAAATGGTCGGGCTACGTGTGGATGTAGCAGCTTGTTGTTGTGCGCTCGTCCCGTCTCCCTGGACTGGACACAGTGCCAGGTCGCTCTGCTGAACAGCACCGTTCGGGAGAGCTTTCGGGTGATCGCTGAGCCGATAAGGAACATTACACAGGAAGCCAACAACGATGGCAACATAAACAACAGCCGTGCTGGGAATCTCTCCTTAACTTCAACACAACCCCTCTTGACGTGACTCACTGGCCGTGTTTGCACGTGTCTTTATTCAAGTGGAACGGAGCTGGGTTCTCTGGGTTTCGGGTTATTATCTGAGCGAACGGCCATACACTGTTGATTCGTTATTTTGTCTGATTTTGTAAAACAATCGCTCTCCCATTTACAAACATCTACCCCCCCCCCCCCTAGACGTACCGATCAGTGGGGCGCATCATTCATGGATGGACATCATTCCCAGTAGGACCTACGATGTCCAAGGACCTGTAGGACTGGACAGTGCTCCTCTGCTAACCCTCTTCTGAGACCTACCTGGTCGAGGCAGAGCCCATCGCCAACCAGCAGAGTCCGGGGCAGCGGTGGCCATTAACGTGATCGCAAGCTGCATTTAAATGCAACATTTGCATTGACATTTCCCCGTTATGCCGTGTCACTGCGATGCCTGAATCTCTGGGGAAGTACAACTACTCTGACGACGACGACGACGACGACCACACAGCAACCTATACAATCCACGTTCACTCATCAATGTCTCCCCCCTTCTCAGCCACACAATGATGTGTTTTGAAACTGAGTGTACCGAATAACACGCTTTTGAGCCAACGACATTCCGGCTGATGGTGTTCCCTGCCATCCACAAAGCTCTCCGTCATGCACATGGGCCCCGGGTGTTGGTAATATAAGGCGACATTCGTGTTTATAACCTCTTCAACCCATTCCCCGTGTGATATCTGGCATCGATTCGGTCGTCCGGGGCTGAAGATGGCGGACCTCGAAGCAGTGCTCGCCGATGTCAGCTACTTGATGGCGATGGAGAAGAGCAAGTCTACTCCAGCGGCCCGGGCGAGCAAGAAAATCATCCTCCCTGAACCCAGGTAACCAGATCTCCACCAGAACAGCACCGCGGTGCTCGTCCGTCAGTCATCCGTTTAACCAGTCATCCTAATAGTGTGGTGATCAAGGAGATGGATGCCCGATTTAACAGTCTGTGAGATGCTTTATTTATTAATTGAAATACGACACTTGAGCAATCAGTCGATGGAGAGAGAGAGAGAAAGAGTGAGAGATTTTTAAATAACATTAAATGTATGTGCTTCGCATCCAGTGCTGCTTATAAGGCTAATTTGCATGGGTGTTCGTTCACCGTTAGTCTTTGACAGCTGGCTTTTTGCTGCTTAACCTGCTGCTTAAAAGCTCTGACGATGAGATGTGAAACTGGCTTCTCTAATGTCTGATATCCGACTGTATTTTCCTGAAGGGGAGACGATTCAATCGTAGTCATATCTACCCCCCCCCCTCCGCCTCGATATTACCAGTGCAATGGCCCAATTGGATGCAGTCCAAAAGGAATTACAACGAAACATTTATTTCGTTTCATCTATTTAACTTCAACAATATAAAGGGCATTTGTCGTGCAAACCGCCATGTCATTGTACCAGAACTAGCTGAGGCTCTCCATTCCAGGGTCAGGATATGGCTGTTGGGTAACTTGAACTCTACCCTTTTTATCGTTCGCTTACTTTGCCACAAAATCAATCCGATGTCTCCTTAATTTTTTCACTGGTGTGCATTGTATTGGTTCTGGGCTTCGACCAAGCTCTATATTTGACTTGGCTTAAGCGTTTTAAAGGTTTTGGCCTAGCAGTGTCGTTTAAAAAGAATATCGATTGTTCCATTAGGTTTTATGATGTGGTAGCATACAATTCTACTATACATTGGCTGTCAGTAGATTCTCCTGTACCCCCATGTCGGATGTATTCATTTTTCTTGACCTATGCAGTGGACCCGTTTTGTGGACCCCATGTCACAAATGGTAATTTACCTTGTTAGGACATACTGGTCCTAATTGTTTACAGGCTAGATTATATATAGGATTAGAGATCCAAGATTAGAGATTATGGATCAAATTGGCCATTTTGCAATTCTGTGTATGATCTGTTATGGTATTTACTATTCACCGTACTAGAATCAACACAGTGATGCAGAGGCCCCCCTTTGCCTTTCTGTATTCGCGTCCCCGCCTTGGTACTAGAGCATCAGTGCCAGAACCGGCTCCCCAGGCTCCGGTGCCAGCAGCTCTGGCCAGATGTCTTCCCTTAACCCCTGACCGTCTCCACACTAAACCCTTAACCATAGCAACCTCCTAATCGACAAATAATTGACCTTAACCAAATACCTAAACCAACCATTTTGAACTTTATACCAAGCGTAAAAGATTTACAGGCTACTGACAAATCCTTCAACATCTTAACGTTGTTATTTAACTGTATGTGACTGAATGCAAGACACAAGAATAGCTTTTTTTGTTTTGCTAAGGAGACACGCGCAGATATAGGCCTGAAAAGTGCATTTGCTACCCTGTAAGTCCAGGACAGTTGCAGTAGGCTAGGCATTATTAAGTGTTAATTCTTCTCAAATATAGGCCTTATTTATGTTAAAATGTTTCCCCACCTCCAATTATGGCAGTACACATTCAGAACCTTGACTGAGGAAACCCCCATGCTGTGCACATTATCCAAAAACTTTGCTGTGGTAATGCACTTGCATCTAGTAACGATTACTTGTGAAATGGCCAATCCCTGTTAAAGCTTAAACCAGATATGTACAGTTGATGAAAGGCTTATTTGCATATTTGAAATAGTATGCAGTTGTGCTTTTTAATTAAATACACAAGAACAAGACTGTGGACCAGGGCTGCATCATCTGCCTGTTTCCTTCTTAATTGTATAATTACTCTTCCTCCGTGTTTGGCATCAGGTTAAGTACTTAAATCAGTCCCCCTCTGTTGATGTTGTCCACACCTGTATCGCTACGCCCACAGCCTTAAGAAGCGATAACCCCGATAAGAGGACGCTGTCTTTGACTAGGAAGCGGTAAGATCTTCATGGTGGTCACTGAAGTAGGCCGATACCAGAAAACAGAATAACTTCAATGGCCTCATATTGTATTGAGATTCAGTCAGGCTAGCACATTGGCCAACTGAGGCACAAAAAAACATTGTGTGAATACACATGAAGCTAACTGTATAATATGTATATATATATATTGTTTTAGCTGTCAAGTCAATTGTAGTAACTCATTATTTTTTCCTCAAGTCATTGTTTTCTTAATACCTTCTTCCTTTTAATGAGCTGATAATAGAAAATATGTGCTTTCCCTCGTCACAACCATCACTGTCTAACACTCAAACCGTTGGGTGACTTCCATTGTCCAAAAACAAATCACATTAGAACAAATTGGGCAGATCTTTCCTGTGGCTTTAGCCCTCAAAATTCACAGCACTCGCCGCACTTGTATTCCACATAAATGGGTACTTCTCCCATGATAATGGTTGTTTACAACTGCTGCTGCATGAATCATTAATGCAAACATCAAGCTGGATTTATGCCTTTTAATAAAGTACAGAACAGAACTGGTTATCTCCTAGTAGACATTGCATACCCGGCTCACTCTGTTTGAATATGTGCTAGTATACATACTATTATCCATGCATAGCCCGCGTGCCTTCAGCCGTGTGTTTTGCGCGGGGGGTGGGTGGGTGGCTGGGTGGGGGGGGCAGTTGGAGCTAGCGTGGTGCTGCTACATTCTCCCGAGCACAGGGCCTTGCCTGCTGGCAGTGGGGTGAGACTTTGACAGCACAGTTGTAAGCATTGGAGGCGCTGAGAAACGGGGCAGAGATGAGGGGAACAACCTTTTGAATGTTACCCAGCAGAACTGAAATCATTCTGCGAAGACGGCATGAGCAAGAATAGGCGCTATTTCATGTATGGTCGTTTTTTTAGTTTGTGCGGTTACGCGTTCTGACAAGGTGGAGGTTGTACTGATGTTAGAGGGACCTCTTTTAATAAAAGACATGAACTCCTAATGTTGGATCGTTAACTAGGCTGGAGTATTGGTTGCTATATTTTTGACATTATACGACATTAAGGATTTACTTACTACCTTACACTACTCTTTATTTTCCTATACATATATATATAATTATAAATAATTCACCAATTGTATCATGGTGAATTTAATCGATCCCTCTTAAATGATGGATAACATTTTGAATGAAAACTAATTTCTTGCATTCTTTCAATTAATCACTAACAGTTACATTTGCAGAACTTGGTACTCGTATGTGCAAAAAATGCATTATGATGGTAGCAAGTGTCGGACACGCTTTTGTTGGGGGTTGGGGCTGGTATAATCACGGAAACTCCACGGGTATGGTCTAACTGCGGACCAAGTACTTGAACCGGTCAATACTTAACCAACACCAGATTACAAATCAAATAGTGAACATGTCTCATAACGCTGATTTCCTGTATATCCGGATACAAAACTTCTTGATCAGACATTAGCTGATGACACAAGGTTCTCTGATTGGTTGGCCTCACAAACACGCATCACAGCAAGAAAACTTTGCTCGAACCAAGGTCATATAGGCGCACCAGTACCAATAGTTGAATGTTGTCAATCCTTCCTCATGGACTCTTTGTTAAAGGGGACTTATTATACCACCAGGTGTGAGTGTGATTAGCCTTACAAGCCGTTTCGAAAATCGGCCTAATATGACATCACTAGTGGGTGTGTCCACCTAGATCTGTGCTGGATAGATGAGCAATGTTTACTTCAGTCCACTGGGTAGGCTGGTAGATAGATCTATCCAGCACAGATCTAGGTGGACACACCCACTAGTGATGTCATATTAGGCAGATTTTCGAAACAGCTTGTAAGGCTAATCACACTCACACCTGGTGGTATAATAAGTCCCCTTTAAGGCCACCATACCCCCCTCATGTCCCAACACTACCGCACAGCAGCCAGCCCCCAGCAGTGATTTATTAACTTAAAATCAACAGAGGATATGCTGTTTGCTATACACGACAATCATTCAATTGTTTCATATATGGTATCCAATAAAATGTACAATGATGTGTAAACTAGCATCGACGGCATTTAATAATTGTTTTTATTTATGGGTGGAAAGTGGTGTGTCTAACAATATTTCATAGCAGTCAAGGTCCACCACAACCCGATCTAGAACCAAGTGTAACTGCACTTTGCCACTGGCCTATTGCTTGCCAGTGAACATGCAGTGGTCAAGTTTCAATAACAAAAGTCTTTATTATGTCTTCTCCCTCCTTTTTCAATTTACAATAAACCAATTATCTATTATCAGTGTCTGATTGGATCGAATATTTGGCTGTTCTTTTTTGGGTCTACCTTTTAATTCTAATTGGAAACACATCATTTGAGGAGAATGTGTTCCATTGAACCAGCTGATTTAAAGAATAACAAACGGCAGTTTTTGTGACCCGGTCCACATTGTGGGCAGAATTTGTATTTTAATGTTTTGGGAAAGCAAAATTAGAGGAAAATGTGTTTAGCTGCAACAGCTGTCGGAGGTTTGTTGCTAAGTTTAGTAATGGTTGCTACGTGACAGAAATATTCAGATCAAGTCCAATTATTCAATTTTTTTTATGTTTTGGTGGCAGATGGTTGGAATTTTCTCAGCATCACCAGCATTACAGAAGTGACAGTTACTGTGCTTGGTACCAACCAGTCTAGCAGACGTGGAAAATCCAAATGCATTACATTGTTTCTCACTAGTGTGGGAGAAGGCGAGGTTGCGGTAGCTTAAAATTTGTACGTTAGATGTTAAGACACTAGTCATTTACTAAATGGTTAACTGGGCAATCAAACTCACTGCAACCAACATTTTACCCCATCTCCAAGTAAAGATACAGTCCTTATTCATTTAATGTGTGTTTAAGATTAGCGCCATCTCTTTGGTGCCATGCTACGTTGATGGTAGGCGTAACTGCAGTATCCGGAGGCCTATACCCCCAGGGGTAGGCAGACTGCACAGTCAAATCCTTCCTGTTTGGCAGCTATGCTAACCACTATGCCTAGCTTATAGCGCAGCACATGTGCCACATATGAAATAATTGTAGCTAGATGAGCACCTTTCTCCCAAGTTTGAATGGACTTCTCCAGAAGGCTACCCACTGAATTAGTGTACGCTGCTAATAAAACGAACAAACTTGGTATTGGAATTCCTAAAAGGCTATTTATACCCCATGTGTTGGGATGTTACAAAGCATCTGTTGATGGTGTTAGAGACTGTCTGCACAGTCTTATTTTTTTTGGATTAACTGTGCTTGTTCACTTAAAGCCTAAATATATAATAAACTCACTCGTAGTTTAAAATGACCCGTTCCCTGCCAGATTATCATATCTGTAGTCAAGGCTGATCGATAGTTGTTTCAGTCATGTGATGTAATCAATAAATTCACATCCTATCCTTGATACATAAAAAAAATACAGAATGCTGTCTAGCCTGCCCCTCTTTGTTTACATTCTTCTTTACAAACAGTCCCAAAACCCCTCCCACTCACGCCACCCAGCCGGCCGAGTAAACGCTCCTTCATGTCACACAGTTGCACAGCCAGTTGGACTTGATAGAGAGCACTGTTATTGAGTTTGGGTTGAGAACTGGTGTACATTCAAATGAGGAACCTCATCACCTTTGCTGGTGTGTGTGTGTGTGTGTGTGTGTGTGTGTGTGTGTGTGTGTGTGTGTGTGTGTGTGTGTGTGTGTGTGTGTGTGTGTGTGTGTGTGTGTGTGTGTGTGTGTGTGTGTGTGTGTGTGTGTGTGTGTGTGTGTGTGTGGGGGAGTGTGTGTGGGGGAGTGTGTAGGTGGAGGTGTGTGCGGGTGGGGGAGGGTTCTGTACAAAAATCCACGTCCTTCAAACTCCGCTCAGGTCACGCAACTTCACTTAGATTTCAACTAAATTACACGCTGACGTCCACTGGTAACCTTGTTAGCAGCACATAACGTTTTCATAGGGTGTTCACCTGGTGACATTGTTAGTTAGTAAATGTAAGTTTCATAGTGAGTTCACTACTGACTTTTCTCTTTCAAGTAATTCTTTTTAATTTGAGAGGCCCCAAAGTGTGTGTGTGTGTGATGTGGTTGCAATGTAAATCGGGAGGGGGGTGCTAATTGATTCATTCTCCCCAGCTCGGGTCTAATTAACACCCTCTCCTGGGGTAGCGTGTAGTTCTTCCCTACTGGCCTCCCATGTGTCACCTTCCCTCCTTCCCTCCCCACAGTTTGATATTAACAGGGGACAGGTGGTGGAGGGGAGAGTCCTAAACCTAGGCTCGGATCCCGGGTGGAGGTGGAGTAGGCAGTGGCTTGAGCCTCTGGGTATTGCTGCCGTTCTCTGGGAGTGAGCTACTGCTTTCGGCTCATAAAGGTTGTTTTTTTCTTTGTTGTTATTGTGTTTCCTTTTTTTTTTTAACCCGCTTCCATATCTCTTGTGTGTCTCCAGTATTCGCAGTGTGATGCAGAAGTACCTGGAGGAGAGGGATGAGCTGACGTTTGACAAAGTCTTCAACCAGAAGATAGGTAAGTCTCGCTGCGGTTCCAATCATCCACGGGCTGAGTGCCGTGATTTTGATTGTGGTTGAATCTGAATAAGAGTGGCACCTCTGTAAGGCTTCAATTTGAAATTCAATCCGTAACGTCTGTCAAGACATCCTGTTGCATAAACTGAACACAAAAACCAATTTTTTGTTTCAATCATGTTCACGGCTTACGGTTATGGTGAATTAACCTGTTGCATAAACTGAACACAAAAAGCATTTTTTTGTTTCAATCATGTTCACGGCTTACGGTTATGGTGAGTTTAAGTGGTTGTGTGTATATGCAACTTCAAAGATTCACCATTTGACTTTGATTGGAACATGGGCATTATGGCTGGCAGTTTAGGCCTAAATATGGCAATCGTCTTAAGCACATTCAAGTTGACCTATTATTAGTGAAGGGTTTTGAACAACAAAGCTGTTGTAATAGGCTCTGCTTCCTGGCTAGTTGGTAGCAGGCTAAAACGTTCGCCTCGGTCCAGCTGACTGTTCGAACAGGGTATTGGGGGGGGCAACAGTCTATGCACGCACCTATTCCCTGGACCCTTTCACAACAGTCGCTTATTATGAGTGACCTTTATTCTGACGCTTTTGATTTAAATGTTACTTCTACAGATTTTTAATGAAAGGAGCAGATTTGTTGGGTCCAACAGATGGAAACAAGCTAGCTATCTAGCGTTCCCCATAAACAAAAACTACAAATTTGAACTACAAATCGGTGCAAACTTACTAACCCCATAGGACTGCTCAAAATTGTGTACTGATTACTGATTATTAGATGGTTACACAGATAACTCTAAAAGATAATGTGTTTGCATTGCCAAAACAAAATAATTCAATAATTATGTGACATGTGCACCGAATGACTCCACAAGAGCTGAGGATTAAAGAGGTGATTTTGTGGCGGTTCCCATTATTATAATTTTTTTGACTCTTAGAAACGTGGAACCAATTTTATCAGCAAATGATAACGCCGTGGTTTGCTTGAAATGTTCCATTATTTTACGGCCCAGTTGGCACCCCTCTCTGTGAGTCTTTCTGTCTTCCAGGGCTGACAAAGCAACTCATCTTCTCCTTTTTGTATTTATAGAAAAGATAACATTTATGCCGTTTGTAGTCCCCAACAGCTTGACCTCTGATGGAAAGCCAGACCTAACAAACATACAACGAAAGGGAAAATGTACCAATTGTCACCACGAGGAATACAACCAGTTATTCTCGAACACAAAACTCGTGGTCACTCGGAAAGGCTATGTGTACAAGAACAATTTGTTACAAAATGTAATTTGTGAAACAGTATTTATTGAATAATTAATAAGACTGGGTAAAAATCTCTCTAAATACCAAACAGAGCTGAAGGCGGGCTAGGCCGGGGCTCACGATCCTGCTCTTTTGCCTCCATTCTCTGCTCTGTCCAGAGAATATCAATGTAGACCGACGGCCTTTAGCCCACGGAGTCGCCTGGTTCTTGCCAAGTCGTTACTTTTCGTTGGCCAACCGCCTTAGCCGTCAGCGTTTTTGATGTCACACGTTTTAGGGGATTAGACGGGGACCTGGTCCCACGCTTTTTTGAGATCTGATTGGCCCATGCCGTATGTAGCTGAGAACTTTCATTGAACATGCCCCACAGCGCAGGCCCCGCATCCTCTCATAGCGAAACACGAGTGGGTGAGGGTGAGGTGTTGTTGGCTTTTTAGAAATACACAGGGTCCATGTCAGTAAATAGGACACTGGTGTTTCACTTTTGGAGTTCTGCAGGCCGATCCAGGTGTGAAACCACACTTTCGTCCTGTGAACTATGTAGTAATGGTAGGTGGGTAGGCTGCATATGAGAAAGTGGGCCTTTTAGATGCATGCTAGACTGGTGGTGGGCGGATAGATCTGCCTCTGCTGAAGGGTAGGATGTGGGCAGATCCGCTTATGGGAGCGCAAATGAACCGATGTGCAGGTTTAATATCACTGTTCACTTACCACAGCCAAGGATGCTGTGTAGGGGAAAGTACATGAACACAGGCTAGAACTTAGTTTGATTTGTGCTTTTCCACCCTGGCCCTCCTTTTTTATTAAAATGATACTGATGAATGACTTTGTTTCCATGCTTAATGGCTGTTTTGTGTTGAGGGCTTATTCTCAATTAAAGTCAATCGTTATCTGTAGGATGGACCCATTTTCGGTGAGAGAACCACTGTTCCATGAGCTAACCTACTTGTTTAAACTGATTATGCAGAGTGATTCAATTTGCTCCAGTATATCTGGGAATCATTGCAGCTCCGTTGACAGAGGATAAACATCTTGAGGTGAGCTCTGTGTTGATGTTGGGTTGCCATTGGAATCATGCGCTGCTACGCGCCACTGATACATGTCATTGTCGGGTGTTTTCTTTTTGTCAGGTTTACTCGGGTCAAACGGTGTAGTGCTAACAAACTGTTCGGTGGGCATGGTAGTGGAGCATACTTCTTTTGTGTACCCACCTTCTCACACCATTGGAAGTATGGTTTGATCTGAGCCTATGATTCCACCAGGACACACCCCGATTGATCAAGTCAATTTTCCACGTACTGATCGGCTTAGTTCGCCTGACATGTTTTCTTTTAACATCCGCGAGAGCTTTGTGTCTGAGGCGGTGTGTCGCCTCTGCGTCCAATGTAAGCCACAGCCATCTTACAGCGGTTCAGTATGCAGTCACCTGTTTCCTGTTCCCCCCCCCCCCCCCTCCCCAACGCCTTGGTTCCAACGGCTCCAACAGTCCTCCTCATCCGCCGTTGTCACGCGGAGAGTGTGGTGGTGAGCGAGTGTACCTGGGGACCCGCGCTCGGCCCCCTCCAGGCATCTTCTAGGTTTACTTACTGTTCCCGGCCCCGGTGCGCCCCCCCCCCAAGAGAGTTGGGGGACTGCGGTAATTCTCGCTCTCTCTCGCTCGTCTCGCCCTGCCGTCGCTCGGGCGCCGCCGCCGCCGCCGATGCTTCACGTTTCTCGCCGGGCTGTGTCTCGCTGCACCCGAGACGTCAAGACAACAAGGCGCACAGCGTAGCGTGCTACGGCTAATCCTTGAGTCGCATTCTTCAAGTCATAATCTTTCAACCCGAGTTCTCCTCCTGTTCCGCTGTGACTGACTTTGTCAGATTTTGCAGGTGTTTTTTTTTTTATTATATATATATTGGATGCTGCCGTTTTCAGTTGATTTTATGAAGGAAAAGACAATGGTGGAAATAACATGGTAGCATAGCGAGAACCATTTGGAAGTAGATGGTACTTTGACTCTCAGACTCGTTCATCCTTTTTCAGTAGTGGTTAATATTGGAAATAGGAATTGGAAGAGGAGAGAGATAGAGAGGTAGATAGATAAATGCGTAACTGCTGTTCAAAATGTAAGCCTAGCCACAATCCAGACACTGCATGGTCATGCCAATTAAGGTGCACTTTACTTTAAAGGCTGCTGAAAGGCAGCTTCTATGTGGTTAACCTTAAACAGATTTCACCAAGAAGCTGGCTATTTGCCGATAAGTAGCCCAACGGTGCTTGTCAGTAGGATAAATGCGTTTTCAGGTAAAACGAATATTTTTCGTTTTACCTGGCCCTGTTGACAAAGAGCCAAGCTAAATCCACTGCAGCCTCATCCTTTCACTTGATAATCATGCTTTACTGCCGGGAGCTTTACCTAGCATGACTAGCATGAATTTGCATTGTGTTGGACCAGTCTTTCAGTACTGGAACTACCACTGGGGTTTCAGAGTTCAAATGCAATTGCAAAACCAACGTCATAAGTCTATCATGGTTCACACTCACCTTACAAGGCTGCCTTACTCCAATGAAAAGGTCTGCAACCCTGCATTGTAAACATTCATTGCACACCTTTTTTGTATTGCAATGTAAGCGATTTTGTATTTTCTTAGGAGCCTTATAAAGGAAGTATATAAAGTTGTGTGTATTTGTAGGCTAATGTATGATTTTTAATTAGCTTTCACATCATCGCCAAGTTTTATTTTGAGGGTTCACATGTGAGCAACGGTGTAACTGACATTCACAGAAGGCCTCATTACAAGGCAGCGAGACCAGCAAGATTGTTAGGTAACACGTTGGAATACAAATCATGCCTCCACAAAATGCTAACTCCGGCTCGATTTTTAAATATAATTGACATTACATACATACATGCATTAGATTACATAATGCTCAAGGTCTACATCTTTGAAAGAATTTAATGCTTAATTAATATTCATTTTTTTTGCCATATGCAGAAACCCTGCTCTAAAACTCTTTGAAATGCTTTAACTGGGGATAGGATGGTATTGCAACATGTGTCTGTCTTCCCCGTCTTCCTACTTCCTGCTGCAAAACGTTCGTTACTTCACTACCTTCCTTGGGTGGGGCCCGGTTGTCATTAGGGTGGGGCCCGGCTGTCAATCATGGGGCGATCTAGACCCTTCGAAATGGGAATAGCCCCAACCCAAGTTGTTATTTTTCATGGTGATGGGTGTGATTGACACAAACCCAAATCTACTGAGTTTAGGAGCCTGGGGCTTCTGGGTAGCGAGGCACCACCCGACTAAAAGGCACAGTATGTTGTTATGGTGGTTTCAAATCAAACTGTGTTAACACTACTTCTGTTAATGCGGCTGAAGCTGATCACATTGCCCAAAAGATACCGGGTTAACTCCCTTGCACTACCCCTTAAGCTCTTACAACTTTCTCGATATCTTTTGTTTATGCTCCTCACTTCAAGCCATTAGAGGGCCTTCTCATCCCCCTCACCCCTTCTTTACTCCTGGCATTCTCCCTCTCCATCTGTCAGACTTCTGGAATGGATGATGGAGAGTTGTGTGTTGCTAAGCAACTGCCGTTGCTGTGGAAACGTGACCAGTGCTTGCCGCCGTGTTTGTTGTCGACAGGGGGAGAGAAGGAGAGAGGGAGAGAAAGAGGGAGAGAATTGATTAAAGAACGAATAAAATTGGTGATGAACTGAGGCAAGAGGAGATGGTGGGGGGGTCTTTGAAATTAACTCTTACCCCCGGATTCTTCTTTCCCAGAATGCTTTGGTATATGTACTAGATTGGGAGGTCAACAATTCTTTTGTAACCCCTGATTCCTCCCATCCATTTCCCCTATGAGTTGAGCTCCTTCTGCTCATACTACTTCTTTGAAACCTACTTCTTTTGATATTCTGGTCTTCATTACCAACTCGAGAAATTAATAAAGCTATGTCTCTCTTACCGTATGGCATCTCCCAACCCACCTGGGTTACGATGATACAAGGGCAACCAATTGAAAACCTTTCCACTGCATACAGTAATCATATGCAGAAATCATTGGAGAAAAAATGTATGGCAATAGTCTGGAATCATTTATGCATATTGTGTTGCGATTAAGAAGTTGGAACAATAAAACAGTTTTAAGAAATTCATCAAAGAAAGGCGGTGATGTTAGCGTCAACAGTATACCAGAGGTTTGAGTTCATGTGCTTCGTTTTTCGGTTGTAAACTTGGTGAGTGCTGAGTGATGTGCTCTCATTAGGTACATCACCATTGGCAGAGACAACCTAGCCTTGTCCTTAAACCTTGTGGTTCCTCCTCCCAGCCAACCGGGCCTTATCACTCAGAGGGCAACAGGCAGACCTTGTGTAAACCCATTCCACATCATCAACTGGAGCTCTTTTGGTCTTCGCTATACCTATCAATAACCACACTGTTGGCATTTTGAGTGGGCTCTCCGCTCCTGATTAAAAATAGCTCATTGGATTCATCCAGAGATAGTGTTGCAGGAATATGTGGGCAGTCACCTGTGCACACAAATGAGAGGGACTTCAGCCTCGAATGACCCTATGAGAGAACGAATAATTCTAATAAAACGGTCCTTCACAATGAAGGAGAAGGCGTGTAGAAGTGGTGTTTTCACTAGAAAATGACACATTTGCTACTATAGATATATGGTTATTAAAATAATGCCGTGATGGTACTGGGCAGTAAACTCTTCCTTTGGATTATTGCTTAATGGTACTAAAAAATAATGACTGGTAGGCTGTGATCATATGGTCACAAACCACCGGACAAAGCTACAAGGAATGGTTCCACTCACTAGTTTCAAAACATGTAGCTTTAGCACCTGAATAAACATCTCAACATTTGACAAGGCCTAAAAAAAAATATTGTTTGGTTCCGGTTTCCGACCGACCCTGTCAATTTATGTGCGACCCAAATTATTTTATGAGCTTTAAAAAAAAAAAAAAAAAATAATATATATATATATATTTTTTTATGAAAACTATAATCACGTTTTGGTACAGCACCTCTTCATTCTGTACAAGGATGAGCGAATTTTCTCGTTTTTAAATGAAAACAACCTACCTATCATTCGCTGCCGCTGGAAAAAATAAAATAAAAAAATAAAATAAATTCCCTACCTACCCATGACCTCAACTGACAACCAACAGGAACCAAATATATATTTTTTTAGGCCCTATACTCCTAAAGTCGACATAGTAAACGTTACACGTGATACGTCTTAAACTACCATTTCAAACGTATATACATTTCTTTAAAACATGGGTCATCCCTCTGTGCCCTTTCAAGGCTGTCCTGTGCTGGCTGGGGTGTAGCAGTAGTTTACACTAACCCGCTGGGTGTCGATTCAGCACGCATGCATTTCAGATTAGGGACTCTAAAGCCGTGTTGGACTTTCATTGGACCTTGAGCTTTTCACCCTATATTCCATCAGTTTCACAAATTGGTTTTACCGAGAACATCAATCTTTATGATAAAGTCTAAATATTCGGCCTCATCAAGTGCCTGTGTGTGTGTGTGTGTGTTCTCGGAATACATTCACGGTAGACCGCTTAGTTCATATCTAAACTGAGTCAATCGGCATCGAAACCTATTCCGTATCAAACGTTACTTCTGCATTTTGCTTTAAGATAAGATAAGATATACTTTATTCATCTCAGCAGAGAAATGTAGGTAAAAAATGAAAGGCCACACCCTAAAACTAAACATCTTTTTGCCACTGTCGTTTAGTAAACCGTGCCCCACTCCCTCCCTGTTTGCTGTTTATAAACAGGGCAGCGTTTTTATTTGCTTCTGTAACTTCATACGCTGAGGCCACTCAGCGAGCCGGCTTGTTTCCCTCTGTGTGGCAAGCACAGGCAGCTTGTGGTGCTAGCACTCTGCGTGTGGCGCAGGGGGGAGATGGGGCTTTGGTAAACATGCTTTTAGCGTGGTTCCCGGACATCCGTTCTGTCACGTGAGCCGCGATGAGTGATGTAGGTGGCGGCTACTGTGTGAGAAAACAGGGGTGGGGGGGATGGGTGGGGGCTCGGCCTGTACTTCGACCAATGAAATGGGCTGGAACCAGGAGCCAGCATGACGCTAGTGCTCAAGTTTTTACGGACCAGGCTCATAGGTGCACAGGTCTAGCTGATACAGCTGAACGCTACAGGGACGTAATCTACCACATCTTGAGCAAATAAGGAGTTTTGTTATTACTTGATCAGATATCCCCTGTGTGTTTATATAGAACGTTGCCTTATCACGTTACCTTTTCTTGAAATACCTCAGTAGTATTGAATGTGTTAACTGTCTCGCATTAATTTCACTCTCTTTAGTCTTGCTTTACATTAGAAAAGGTCTAGGAATTCGCAGTTGGGGATTGAAGAGGACCCTGAGGAAAAGGAGAAACATCCATTTCTCACTTATCTTGGTGCTCTGTGGAAAATCTAAAGAGCGCTGGTTTCAGGTCCTGCGTCATTATGCATATTGTCAAAATTGAATGCGATATGATGAGCACGCACGTACATACGTACGTACGTTAGTGGTATTATATGCAAGACCCACAAAAAAAAATCATTGTCTCATTTATCTTTTATGGGTGCCCTGGTTAAGAACGTTGTACGTTAGTCTGCTTTTACACAAAGGATTAGTTTCGAAGGCAAACACGAAGATTATAATCGCCCTCTGGTCCTCGGTCTGAATTTGGCAGTAACACAAGAAGGCATCGTCATATACGGTTGGAGAAGAATCATAATATCAGAGAATAGAAAAATGATCCCACACACTGGCCGTGGTGTACAGGTGCTCTGGTCTTATTGTCTGCGCTCCTTGCTCAACCTGTGGCTCCAGTTGCACTTGTTGGCACGAGCAAATGTGTTATTTCTGGCCAGCTCAGGTGTTTTCCCTAATCACTCAGAGTGTGTGTGTGTGTGTGTGTGTGTGTGTGTGTGTGTGTGTGTGTGTGTGTGTGTGTTCTTCAGTGCTTGTCCTTCTTAATGGTGAGGGGCCATTTGTTGAATTAGCTGGGCGGCGTGGTGCACCGTTAATCCTTGACTTTTGGTGATGTAAGAGGTATACTTCCCTCTCTCTGCTTCCTGTGTCTCTCCCTCCCCTCGCTCTCTCGCCTAATGGCTCTTTTCCGTATTCAGTCGTTAGCCTTAGTGTTTTCAAGTTGTTGTTTTTTTCCTTTCTCTTTTTTTTTTTTCTTTTGAATGCTGTGTTTGTTGGTGTTTGCGTCCTTGTGCATTTGCGGTCAGCACTCAGCAAACAATGCTGTGTGTGTGTGTGTGTGTGCGTGTGCGCGCATCAACACGTTCCACAGCATGTGCGTTTGTTTTGAATGAATGTAGCTGTCAGCGCTGTCGCCGGGGTGGGGGGGGGGGGGGACATGGAGCTCGGGTTATAGAGGAACTGACACCCAGCGTCTGCAGAAGTGATAAGCACCCGGAGGAAGAGGTGAAGGAGACGTGATAGGAGAACGCCACGAGGCAACCACGGCTCAACGCAGAGTCTCCCTGTGGTCCAGTGTACTCCTCAGCCAGGACACGTTGGTACACATCGCGGGGTGACGGAGCCACCAGTGTCACGACGTGTGATCTTCTTAAAATGGCTATTTTGGCCCGGGTTAATACCTGTCGCTAATCCCCGATGCTGAGCATGTAAAGCCGCATGCCAGTTCATGAAGGTGCTCTTGTCTAGCACGCACGAACACACACGCACGCGCACACGAACACACGGGCACACACACCATTTCACACTGATGCTGCACAGCGAGCTCAGACACACACCAGTTAAACACTGATGCTACAACGCTAGCCCACTGCTGATTAGCATGCAGCTACCTGGCACGCATATCGTTAGCATGCAACGGGTTAGTGGGCAGCTAGTAGTACAGCGTTAGTTTGTACGCAGCTAGTTGGTTCACCGCTGGTTGGTTCCCTGCTAGTTGGTATACAGGTAGTTTGCATACGCTAGTTTGTGTGCTGCCAGTAGGCAAGGAGCTAGGTAGCGTGAAGTTGGTTAGCGAGCAGCTTGTTGCTCAATGCTCTTTGTGTTCGTCTCTACTTTCTTCGTAATGTATTCATTTCGCGCCCGGCGGAGACTACCCTGTGATAATGCCGCAACGGTGATGCAATAAAAAAAGAACCGATCCAATTAAAACGGCTCTGTGCACAAGACATGACACGGCCCCCTGGTGAGCAGAACAGAGTATCAGAGCACTGATACAAGGCCCCACTGTACAATCAACCCCTCTTCCTCCACCTCTTAACATGAGGTACTGTAAAGCCATAGAGGCGATCGCCATGGCAACACCACAGGGTCTGATCTCACTCTCCGTTTCCTCTCTGTCTCTGTTTCTGTGTCTCTCTATGCCTATGTCTCCTTGTCTTTCTCTGTTTCTCCCTCGCTCTCGCTCTTCCCCCCCCCCCTCCATCCATACCTCTCTCTTGGCCTTGGCCGCTGTCTCTAACTCTGTTACTCTTTTGGCCTCCAATCTCTCTCGGCCTCTGTCTCTCTTGCTGTTTCTTTCTGCCAAGCTACGTGGATGGGTTTTCACGAGATATCGTGTTTGTGAAAGGTTTGCGATTTCTCCTCGTGGCGGCATTAGTTGTGAGTGCCAGTGCGTTGTTTGCTAAGTAAGGCGGGTCTGGCAACAATGCACTGCCGCTATCTGCCTCAAATATCTAGATCGGATCCACTGGGCCAAGAACGCAGGCTGAAGGTGGCCTACAGGTTAGACGGTTGTAGACACCGGGGATCCAACGACCCTGGGTCCTAGGCACTATTAGGGTTGGACGGTAAATCAATGTTAATATTAATCGCCGTCAATTCCGCCACGATAACGGCAATGTGTTTTTAAAGACCTTTCCGATATACCTCTCACAGCATCGATCACTGACTGCGCAGCGCCCTGAAGCAGTGCAATGTGTTCATGCAGAGTACAATGGGCCACGTTAGTGCTTGATGACGTACCTGCACACAGAGCCCCGAATCGCCATAATTCAGGCCTCATTTTGGTTTAAAATGGTTGGCCACAACTGCGACTGATGAAGTTACCAGGAATAGTAATGAACTCGGCGTTGACGAAATTGTTGATAAAAGAGACCACTTTGATTGTGTTTGCTTGCACTGCGGTACATGAGCACGGGTTGCTTTTGGTAACCTGACTGTGTGCAGTTCCTTTTCTCCAAAAGCATGAAGGCCTGGTTTTAGTCAGGGAGACTACGTCTTTCAAAAACAGAATTACCATAATATGGATGTATTGAAGAATTTGCAGCCTCTTAATTATCCCCCTCATCCGTAAAATGCCATTTGCTCCACTATTTTACTGTCTGGGCAGCAGTTGATGTCCAGGTCCGAGAGAGGGCTAAGATTGTAGGGCACATATCCACATGTGTATCACCATGGTGTGTGTGGTTGTGTGTCAGTGCAGTTGTCGATATCCGCGTCCGAGAGGGTTAAGCTTCTTGTACACAAAGTATAGCGCCACAGAGTTACGGCACATTTCATATACAAAATCGCTCATTGTTTTTGTATTCTGAAGCGAGTCTGAGCTCTATTCATTTTCTGTTCAACTGGGTTTACATAAGATCAGCCACTTTTAGAAGATGTTGATACCGACGTAGCTGTTGTTTTCATTTCTGTTTGGTAGTGATGTCATGTTCGTAAAGAGAGTGTGATAATTGACAAGTAAAATAATTGAAAGTGATTATATTGTATTCGGCTTGAGTCGGAACCAAACAATACCCTGTCAACCCACTTGATGACTGATATCGTAACAACTATCGTGTTGCCTGATATGGAAATGTGCATCGTGATCTAAATTTGTGTACCCTCCAGCCCCCAGGCTCTGTCGAGACGCAGAGTGCTCTCCTGAAGCATCACTGTTACTAACCTGCGCTTTCTCCTCTTTTCTGTCACCCAGGCTTTCTGCTGTTCAAGGACTTCTGTTTGAATGAGATAGATGAAGCAGTGCCACAGCTCAAGTTCTACGAAGAGGTAAATATAAGTGTGTGTTTGTTTCCATGTGCGTCTGTGTGTGCGCACCGGCATGATTTTGTATGTATATGTGTGTGTTGGATTAAAGGGCATCATGTGATATGATTGAGAGAGATTATGGTTGTAATCCTGCTTGTTCGGATCTGCGCCTCCTCGAAAAGATTGTGTCTGTTTGTGGTGGAACTGAGCAAGGACTGTGTGTGTGTGTGTGTGTGTGTGTGTCTGTCTGTGTCTGTGTCTCTGTTTGTGTGTGACTCTGACTCTGACTGTGTGTGACTCTGACTCTGTGTCTGAATGTGTGTGTGTGTGTGTGTCTCTGTGTGTGTGTGTGTGTCTCTGTGTGTGTGTGTGTGTGTGTGTGTGTGTGTGTGTTTGTGACTCTGACTCTGTGACTGTGTGTGTGTGTGTGTGTGTGTGTGTGACTCTCTGTGTGTGTTTGTGACTCTGACTCTATGTCTGACTGTGTGTGTTTGCGTGTCTGTGTTCCAGATTAAGGACTACGAGAAGCTGGACTCGGAGGAGGAGAGGTTGCTTCGCAGCAGACAGATTTACGATGGCTACATCATGAAGGAACTTCTGTCCTGTTCACATGTGAGGGCGAACTGTTAATCCCCATCCCCACCCCCTGCTTCCCGAAAGGCGGAGGAGGTCAGACGGGCGAGGTCAGACAAACACACAGACGGCCGTACGGCCCTGAGCCGTGGGATCCGATCTCATTTCTTTTTTAATTTGATTATATTTACCGAACACGTAACGATCATTTCCGTGAACGTCACGTTACTTAAGAAATGCCACTGAGCACCAAGACCGAAGCCGTCCTCCTCTCAACAGTTATGACGGCAGGCCCAGAGTCGGCCCCTTCCACACACCTCCAATGTCATAGTTATCATTTAATGCACAAAACGTGATAAAAATCTATTCGCAGTTTCAGGAAAGCAGTAGTAAGCAGAAAGGCAAAAGTTGACAAAGCAAGCACTATCATCAATCGCATTTAACGCACAGAACGCGATAACAATACATTCAAACCACGCAGAGGCCTTTCGGAAAACCTTACTAGGCAGAAAGAGGCTAGCCAGCCTGGGTCCAGTGGCGTCCCGTTGCACACCTTCGTCTCCAACGTCATCATGAATTAAATTTGATGTGCAGAACACCGCAATGCTGAGTTCAGAGCGCAGCAAGGCCCAGGGACAACATGAATAAGCAGAAAGACGGAGTTGTCCCACTTTGCCTGGGTTCCTTTCGTTACTGCAGCTGTAGAGGGGGAAGGTTAGCTCTAAGAGGATGAGGTGTTGGTCTTCCCCTTGGCTTTAGCGTTGTTTGGCCCACCTCTTACCAGCGGTTGTATAAAACAACAAAAAAATGATTTTACTCAAAATACACAGAATTTAACATTATGCAATTTTTATAGACGGGATAATGAATCACTAGGACAATGAAATCTTTGGAAGCAAATATTTAAACAAAATGAAAAGAAAATGACGGAGGAGCTGAAAGTACGAGGTAGTTTATAAGGACATCTACTGACCCGGTTTTCTGTTTCCACATCATCTCGTCTCAGCCTTTCTCTAAGAAGGCGGTGGACCACGTCCAGACCCACCTGGCCAAGCAACAAGTGCCCCCCACTCTCTTCCAGGTAGGATTTCTGCTTCCACTTCTCACTCACTCACTCACTCACTCAAGCAGGCCCTTTTCACCCTGTGATGATGATATTCAATTTAGCTCCAAATACAATGTACAATTGTATATTTAGGTAGCAGGTACGATTGCTATGCTTGAGTCATTATGTAGCCATTCGTTTAAAATACTTTTTTTCAAATTTTAGCAAGCACCTCAATCCTGCAGCCCGCACAGATTCAGTTAAAATTAAAATCAATCGAGACAGCGTGTGACTGGTTTATTTTAGATGTTTTAGACACTTGCTTGAGTTATGTGAGCGAACCCGTTCTACTTCCTGTTTTCTCACGCTGCGCGAACATCAATCCGCAACCAAAGGGGGGTTGTGTAGTGTTATGACACATGTTGTGCAATCCACACTACTAACTCTAATCCGGCCTTTGATATGAAACGTGGCACGTAGCGAGCAGTAGATGGCAGGCACCGTTCCTTTTACAAACGTGAGGTGTCTTCAGAGGAGGCGTTGTGGGTTCACCAGTTGATTGCTGTCGCCTACTGTGACTACACAAACAGGACACCACTACGGGTGAAGGCGGGAAAGCAGGATATTGGCAGGATTTGACAGGGCTAGCGTACCGCGGCCTGTCGCAAAGGGGACAAACGGGCAGCTGATCGCTGTGTGTTTGCCAAGTACTCTTTTAACAGGATCTCAGTTTTTCATTATGTTCTGGTGGTGAAATTTTTATTTTTTTACATTATATCAAAGATACAGGTTTTCCATACCCACCTGACAATCACTGAAAAAAAACTGTACAGCTGAAATCCTATGTTGAATAACCCCTACAAGTCCGAAAATATCCTCTCCTCAAACAGAGGAAAAACGAACAAACCTCAAAATCACTTCCTATTGCTTCCTGAATCCATGTGGTTGATGCTGCATGACATATTGAATGATCACGGGAAGATAAGGCTACGTTATGAAGTCGGGGAAAGGGGTCTAGCCGAACCAACCTAGACAGAAGCATGCATGCTTTTGCGTGTGTGGGTGACTGTGCGTGCGTGTGTGTGATACGCCAGCACGGTAGGCATGAGACCAGAGAGCGATAAAGGGAGGGAGAGAGGGTTTATTGTTTTTGCAATATTTGTTTTTTATTATACTTTTGAATATGAGATTAGGTAAGAGGTAGACTTCTTACCACGCACCAGATCCAACCGCTCCAGGCTAAACCCCTAAATTTAAGAACTTACATCAGTGTTTCTATGTCATCTTCCAAAAAATGTGCTCAGTGCATGCCTTCAGCATCTAGACACAAGAAACGCGCAGAACAGTGAATATTCCTTTTGTGGTTTTATTTTTATATCCCCCCCCCCCCTTCCGGCTAAATTCGTATATGGATGTACTTCGTTAATCCCAGACGGGAAATGAGGGATTGCAGTTATTGCAGTGTAATAGTCAAGATATTGCTGACCAACAAAAAAGAGAGGCTTCCACAGAGGAACGGGCCTGGACAGTCTAACGATCAGGGTAATGAACTGCCAGCCGATTCGGGGCTTTGAACTCCAATATCCACAGTCTAACCTGTATGCATCCTTGAGCAAAATGCTCTTTAACGACAAAAAAGGATCACCTTGTGTTGCGTTTAATAAAAGCACCTGTTCAAAGGATATTAGTGATGCTGTCACACACACGCAAGCACACATTTAGTTTCTCTCAGTAACACATGGACTCTCCTTTTATTTTATTTATGCCTCTCCCTCTGTCTCTCTCTCTCTCACAGCCGTACATAGTGGAGATCTGCGACAGCTTGAGAGGCAACATCTTCCTGAAGTTCATCGAGAGGTGAGGCGGAGATCTGCCCAGGGGGGGATCAGATAAAGAAAACATGGCGGTTGACTGTTCTTACATTGTCTCTCTCTCTCTCTCCGCACTCCCTCATTTCTCACAGCGATAAATTCACCCGGTTTTGCCAGTGGAAGAATGTCGAGCTAAACATCCACGTGAGTACTTGGCCACGCGCTCTCCTTCCACACCTCAGAAGTCGCCTCGAGAGATACTATGATTAACCGCTGGAGTGTTATGTTTTGTGTGTGTGTGTGTGTGTGCGCGTGTGTGTGTGTGTGTTCGTGTTTATGCGCGTGTGTGTCCCTTCTTCACACCCCCATCCCCTCAGTTGACCATGAATGACTTCAGTGTGCATCGGATCATCGGCAGAGGGGGCTTCGGGGAGGTGTACGGCTGCAGGAAGGCCGACACGGGGAAGATGTAAGGATCAACACATGATGCAATTGTCAACAGAAGTTGTAAATCACTTTGCAGAGGAACATTTCCCCCCCCTCTCTTGGTTAATCCCGCACATTGTGTGTGTGTGTGTGTGTGTGTGTGTGTGTGTGTGTGTGTGTGTGTGTGTGTGTGTGTGTGTGTGTGTGTGTGTGTGTGTGTGTGTGTGTGTGTGTGTGTGTGTGTGTGTGTGTGTGTGTGTGTGTGTGTGTGTGTGTGTGTGTCTCAGGTATGCTATGAAGTGTTTGGACAAGAAGAGGATTAAGATGAAGCAGGGAGAGACTTTGGCCCTCAATGAGAGGATCATGTTGTCTCTCGTCAGCACAGGGGTGAGTGATCCTCAACAACAACCACACTGAACTGAATATGGCGTCTTCTTTCCCCATTTATACACATAAAAACCGTTACAGTTGTGTATTGTCCTCGCACGTTTTAACAACGCCTGATTTAAGGTGACACTACTTAACCTTTCTTTGAAGAAAATACAAATTTGCATCCTTTTACGACTTAACAGACGTGGACGAGGAATAATGTAATCTATGGAAATGGCTTTAGCCTTGACAAACAGTAATGCAAATCGTTCCCTCTGGTTTGCTCCTGCAGGACTGCCCGTTCATCGTGTGCATGACCTACGCCTTCCACACCCCCGACAAGCTATGCTTCATCCTGGACTTGATGAATGGTATGGCCTGGTCTGAGTCCCTCCCTCCGCCTCACACACGCGCATCCCGTCCTCAGTCCCTGTGCCCTGGAAGACCGGCAAACCGCCACCACCACCACCGCTGGCCTCAGACACACACTCCAGACATTCCACCGTGGCGGGATTGGCAAAAACACCAGGACTCTCTGCTGACATCACCCATCAACCACTTATATAGCCGGGCCTTGGGGGGGGGGGGGGGGGGGCAGAGGGGTTTATCGTGGTTTTAGACGAAAACATCACTTGTTTTATGGGGGATTTTATATTTGTGTCCGTGGCCTGTCGGCCGGCCAACCCAAGGCATGCCTCGGACAGAGAGGGACTACTTGACGATTGATTGAATTCCTTGCAGAGCTGTATTTGGCTCGATCGAGTAACCCGTTCGGCCAGTACTCATGATATTCTTTTCAGTGCAGGGGTTCCCAAACTCTGTCCTGCTGTGCCCCAGCTTGGGAGATGGTTTTGGCCTCACCTAATATTTTGTACAGTAAAATAAAAGACATTCTCCTCGACATTTGGAAAAAATGTAGATGATGATTTTTCTATGTTGAATCGTTCATCAACGGTTGAGGAAAAGGGAAATGCACGTATTAACCTGCTTTGACCCACAGTTGGAAGAACACTGTTCTAGTGAAATGCGTGAAGACGAGCAGGATGATGAACAGGGTGTGGGTTGAGAACCCAAACTCCTCTGATAAAATCATCTCCAGTCAAACATCCAAGATTGCTCATACTTGGAAAAAACATTGATTTTACAAAGCTTGTATCCAAAGTGTCTTGGGCCCAATCCCATTTATACCCCTTACCCCTTCCCCTTACCTCTTCCCGTTACCCCTTAAAAAGCAAGGGGGAGGGGGAAAGGGTAAGGGGTAGAAATGGGATTGGGCCTTACTGTGGGTTTTGGATGGGTGTCGTTTCGGAGTAGGGTTTTGGGCCTCTTGCTCAAGGATGCCTACAGGCATGGGTGTGGATATAGGGGGGGAAGGAAGCCAGAATCCTCCCCAAGCCATAACCCGTACTCTGGTGTTTGCAGGAGGAGACCTGCACTACCACCTGTCTCAGCACGGTGTGTTCAGCGAGAAGGAGATGCGTTTCTACGCCGCCGAAATCATCCTGGGCCTGGAACACATGCACAACCGCTTCGTGGTCTATAGAGACCTCAAGGTATGTGCTTTCCACATTCCCACATGTTGTTGGTTTCTTTTTTAGCAATCCTTCACTCTGTGCATATCGCGTACATTTCTCGCCTGCTGAGCTTTTCCTTCTCAACTGGGTCGACACTAAATTAATCATTCTTGCATTGGCCGACACCAATACCATTCTCAAGAGGGCCGAAACAAAATCTCTGTCAAATGGACCCAAGATGACACAAAACTATTTCTGAAATGGCCCAAAATTATATTTTTTATTAAATTATTATTCAATGATTATAAATGTACACCATACATTTGTTGGTTTGAGGCTGTGCTGAGGTGTCCCCCCCATCCATGGCCATGGGGCTGAGTTAGTGGTGGGCCCCGGTTCAAGGGGCCTCCATGGCCCTCTGACCAGCACGCATTGTAAGCAGGCCTAAATATGGACTTGTGTTTGTTGGAATCTGTGTTTTTGTTTTTCGAAATGTCCTCGAACCTCAAGTATTGCTTTTTGGAGAGGTAAGCGCATAAATAGCTTCTTTTTTATTTTGTACTTTTTTCTTGACAGCAGTGTAGTAACCGTGGAAGTACAAACTCTGGCATTACTTTCAGAATGTTTGGATCAAGGGGTTTGAGCCCATTAAGTGGTTTTTTATTCAGATGCCTTTGGTTTATGTCTGATGAACAAACCCAAAACCTAAAAACCAAACAAAATCCATACATGGAATGATACAACACATTTTTTTTCACACTTTTTTAGGCAATGTTGGTCGGCAAAAATATTTAGTTATAAATATTTAAGCTCCTGTGTACTTTGTAAACTGAGGCATAAAATCAGGGGTTGTGTTTACGCTGTACCTATAACCAGTCTGCAGAGTTTATTCGGTTTTATTCAGAATAAGCTCAACAACAAAAAAAGTAAAGCCAAGGGGAATTATGGGGGATATAACATCATTATTATTTATTACTAAGGTCCCTCCGCTGCTGAAGCTATCGAAGCAGAATATTCTCATACCATTTATACAATGTTTTCATAGACTGCGTTTCAGAACGCAAACAGAGCCTTCTTATCCCTGCTACGCGTGTCTCCCGCTCCCTTTCTGCTCTACTTCTTTTCCTCTGCTGTTTGGATCGGTTGCCATAATAATAGATATAAAGCCAAGGAACAGTTTTAGGACCGTTCTTAATAAACAGAGCCCTGCAATGCAGATACTACTCTCCGACTGCGCGTACGAGTGTGTGAGTCACGCGTTGGCCCAACCAGACAAAAGCCAGGACTTGAGGACATATCCTTTTATCGGCTTTGTCCACATTTGTACGTCCCCGACCTCCCTCCACTAAAAGGAATTCAGAAATAAACGGAAACGGGAACTGTGGGTCATGAATCAATGTGTCCTACCACGCTCAGTTCCCTAAAGTCCCTGATGATCTGTCCCTGTGTTGTTGTTCTCTCTGTAGCCGGCCAACATTCTGCTGGACGAGCACGGCCACGTTCGGATCTCGGACCTGGGCCTCGCGTGCGACTTCTCCAAGAAGAAGCCCCATGCCAGTGTGTGAGTAGTGCCAGGAAGCTTCCGGTTTCTCTATATGCTGCTGTGTGTACCGTGAATCATCCGAGTTCCGGTTTTCCGCGCCACTTGTTGCGGTCGGCGGGCAGACGGTTGTGCTGTGCTGCTTGCAGGTCAATTCTATGCCATGTTAAACTAGTCGGTTGGTAAATCACCCTAAGCTTTGTCATGCCCTGTATGGGGGGGAAAATCGATTTATGTTGTACTACATTCTGCTAGGATAGGTAATGTGTTCTGTGAGTAAAATAAAGCAGATGTGCTACTGCTGTGTCATTGTGTCTTGGTCAAAGGCAGTATATTATGCTTTGCTATGCATCGTTACACTGTGTGGAAAAAGGCCAGTATGCTAGTCTACTTTATGCTATATATTGTTGTCTGTGTAAAAGCTAGAATGGTAGGCTAGGTTATGCTTTACAATGCTGTCCGGGGGTGAAAGCCTGTATGCTAGGATATGTAACGCTGTCTCCTGGTAAAAGCCTGTATTCTATGCATTGTCATGCTAGGATATGTAATGCTGTCTACGGGAAAAAGCCAGTATGCTATGCTACGTTATAATGCTGTCCAATGCTAAGCTGCTAAGCGGTTTAATGCTGTCTGATGGAAAAGGCCAGTCTGCCATGCTACGTCATGCTATGTTGTATAGCGCTGGCTACTTGTAAAGGCCAGACTGCTACGCTACGTCTTGCTTTGCTATATGATGCGGTCTGTTGGTAAAGGCCAGTCTGCCATGTTAAATAACGTGTGTGTGTGTGTGTGTGTGTGTGTGTGTGTGTGTGTGTGTGTGTGTGTGTGTGTGTGTGTGTGTGTGTGTGTGTGTGTGTGTGTGTGTGTGTGTGTGTGTGTGTGTGTGTGTGTGTGGGGGGGGGGGGTTCCCAGGGGCACGCACGGCTACATGGCTCCAGAGGTGCTGCAGAAGGGGACGGCGTACGACAGCAGTGCTGACTGGTTCTCCCTGGGCTGCATGCTGTTCAAACTGCTCCGAGGGTAAACCACATCCACACGTCTCTGTCTCTGTCTCCGTCTCTATTTCTGTCTGTGTCTCTCTCGCTTTCGTTTTCTCTTTCTCGCCTTTGCTCTCTTTCTTTTTTGCTATCCCTCATTTAGTTTTTAGTTGTGTAAACGTTTTAGTGTGTAGATACCAAAGGTCAGGGTCGGGTCAGGAACCAAGTTATATTTTTTCTTATTTCATACACACACACACACACACACACACACACACACACACACACACACACACACACACACACACACACACACACACACACACACACACACACACACACACACAGTGAGGGCGAGAGAGACCCATCGAGGGTGAGAGGGCTGGCGAGGTGTCTGTGACTTCCTCTCAATGAAGTGTGTTGTGTACACCATAATAAAGGAAGAGGTTTGTGTCGCGACGCCCCCATTGGTGCGTCGCTGCGTCAGCCCAGCAGATTGTTCTCCCACCTGCTTCGCTGTAGTGTTTTTGTCACCCTTAATCGTTTTATTCACATCCTAGTTCCTCTGCAGAGAGGCAGCCCTTGTTCCTCCAGCCGCCCTGGTTTTGGGTCTATTCAGGTCTCTCTCGGTTAGGGGCCGTGCTCGCGGTGATGTACGATGTATCAGCCTCACAGCCCATCTCTGAGGTTGACCTGGCTGAGGTGGTTCAGCTACATTATTTATCCTGTTTATGCCGTGTAGGAAAAGCTACCTACTCCTTCACATCCATTGTGGATGCGATTATTCTATTCTTCGCTCCTTAGGCTTTTTGAAATTCTGCCCAATGTTAACTTCCTTCGATATTGCTTTACATATTTTATGAATTTATCAAATGTTATTTTTTTTTATGTAGCTGTTATTAATATTTTATAAATAAAGTTGAAGTCAAAGAGCCTATCCATCACTTGGAGGGCTTATGAGGCGGAAATGAATTATGGTGGCAATAGAATGTCATCAGTCCTTAACAATTGATGTCAACGTGCTCAGCATCCGTAATGGCTTGGAGCCGTTCATCTCCATGCTTCCTGTAGTATCTCTACATATCTGCAGTGATCAATCCCAACGCAGACAGTACCGGTGCTGGCATCACAGTCTCGTCTCTCTCCCTCTCTTGTCAGGCACAGTCCGTTCCGACAGCACAAAACCAAAGACAAACATGAGATTGACCGGATGACACTTACCATGGTAAGACATGACCCCGCAAACGCACACACTCACTCACTCTTCTGCTATCTTTAACACACTTGATCACACACTGTTAACCTGGGATATGGATGTTCCAAGACGTCTCTCTGCACTGGGTTTGGGTCCAAGGGGCCCTTTTCACAGTAGAAAAAAAACCCAGTTGAATTTTTCGATTTAGGTATGTCAGTACAGCAGCAAAGACACAGCTAGTAAAGTAAATCTCCATTGACCATGCTGGCGCTGCGACAGTGATAAAATAAAACCCAGCCGCTGCTCAAAATGACAGGAAGAGGAAGTTGCTTAATCCTGCTGTTGACGATGTGTGAAAAGGCTCCATCGCCAGGGGGGGGTGTTTTAAGTGAACACACCTGTGCATGCTGTGTCGGGCGACACACTCCGGTTACCCGTGTGAGGTGATTTAGAGGCTCAGAGCTAATTGGTATTCGCACACAAACTTCATTTCAGCTCGAGCTTTCTTCCTTTTTAAAGTGGTTAATTTTGTCGCATTGACACACTTAATGAGGTTGAATCCAGCTTTTGTTTGGGTGTCGTCTCTAATTTTACCCCGGCCTCCAAAACGACACCGTTTTCAGTTTGCTTTGGAGGACCTCCGACACGCCACTGGGGGCCCGTGAGTGTAGGCCACCAACGCTAGATAACGCAGAGACGTTGAGACGGGTCCAGGGTGCCTGGCCACGGCTGGCCGTGTCCTCCATCAGTTGGCACCGTTGATGTTCCAAGGCCCTCAATCAGTTCTTTGTTGTCAACCGCCAAAGAAGAGGGGAAAATGTGGGGATTGTTTTCCTCAGGGCATGTACTTCCCCTATTCTAAAATAGGGTCGCTGCTAGTCTTGAGTTCACGCAAAAGGGAAGTGTCTGTTCACATTCGACCCAGTGGTGGAAGTGATGATCTGCCCTCTGGGAAAGATACAGCCTTTCTTGATCAATACTTGGTCATGGTGATGATCTTAACGTTTCTTGATAGATTCCCAATTGTCTTTTATTGATCTTGGTTTGTGTTTCATAGGCACACAAGGAAATGTGCCCACGTGACCCTTTTGCAACGGTTGAATCTGCGTCCACTCTCTGCAATGGATATCGTGTAGTTGGTTTAGGGCTGTTGTACTTTGCGTTTGAGTTGGTTTGGGATTCATATTATCAGAGTGCCTCACACGTATCGTCAGAAACAACAGATGGATTACAGCTGTTGTCAATTGTTTGCTTGTAGGTTTAGGATTATTCCTATTAAGGAGTGTCTCACACACACAGACAAACACATGAACCAAACCCAACGCACACATATATCCAAATACGTATGCAAGCTAGACACACGGGTGTCTCTTTAGGCTGGGCGGGTCAGCCCCACATGTCGAGAGAGCATGATCTTTCCTATCACAATAAAGCCAGATTAGGATCGAAATCCAGCCACTTAATCTGGTTCAGCCTGCCTAATCCGTGTGTCCGTGCCCGTGTGCGTGCGCGTGCCCGTGCGCGTGCACTCGTGTGACAGACAAGAGAGAAATGGTGAAAAACGTTATAAGTCTTTCCTGGCCCGACTAAAAATAGCTGCCACTACAAGTCTTTGTGTTCATTAAATATGATGAATGGCTTCATTATGTAAACACGGTGGCCGTGCGGAGCGGCCCGGGACTGAGATCTCCCCACAGGAAGAGAGCGATGAGACCGGACCGCAGGGCGGCACAAGCTCCCTGATGGATGGCCTGTCAGCTTCTCACTTTTTTTTTGTAGTATTTCAATATTTTATGTTTGTGAACGGATATGTGCGAGAGTGTCGGACACAGGTCCGAAACACTTGGCAGTGAATCTGACCAAATAAAAATGACACGAAAGAAGGATCAATAAGTTACAGCAGAGTGGGGTCGCGAGGGACCGTCGCTGAAGAGAGGATAAATCTACAAATATATCCCCCTCCCCCCCCCCCCTCGACCCATGTCATCCCTCTAACTCTCTTATGTCCTACTTTATTCCTCCCTCGTCATCGTTCTCTCCCTCTCTCTCCAGAACGTGGAGCTGCCGGACTCCTTCACGGTGGAGCTGAAGGGTCTTCTGGAGGGTCTGCTGCAGAGAGACGTGGCCAAGAGGCTTGGCTGCCTGGGTCGAGGGTCAGTCGACAATCCTAACACACACACAGTGTCATAAGCACCTACTCCTACTTCCATATCACACACTTAAGACTAATACACAACACTCCTAAAAGAACACACTGCAAGTCCCTGTAAACACGGTGTGTGTTGTGTGTTTAAGATCTGTGCGCCCAATGTACAACACGCACACCGTGGGGCCCTGTGAACACACCCAGGCACATAAATCGAAATGAAATATTTTACAAGCAGCCCCCCGCGGGCGTCGACAGAAGGGATACAGTTTCAGTTTCAGTTTCAGTGTGTTCCTGCAGATCAGCCGTTAGCGCGCTACTGAGCCTCTAGCTCGCTACTGAGCCATGCTGGCTGAGGTTACCATCGACTGCGTGTTGCTCCACGAGTGTTTGTGTCACTAGGTTGGCTGGCTGTCTCTCCTGTGTGTGTATATACACTGGTGGTGAATACTGCCACCTGGTGGTCGGATGTGAAACCTCATGGCTGAAAATCTCCCCCTCCCCTCCCCTATGTGTCTGTCTCTCTCTATCTGTGATCGCGCAGGGCTCACGAGGTGAAGGAACATCTGTTTTTCAAAGGCATCGACTGGCAGCAGGTGTACCTCCAAAAGGTGAGGGGGCATGTCTATTTATAAACACACCCCTTTTAGTATTTCCTTTAGTCTTTTCCTCCTTCCTAAAAATAAAAAAGACTCCCTTACGGATGAAAGCGACGAAAAAAGACCCAATTCCGCATGAACACGGCTGCAGCAGAGCTTGCCCCCTCGAGGAAGTTGATTTCGTCGATATTTTTAGAAGGTTATCTTTGCACATTTGGCCGTGACATTTAGCCAGTGTGTCGCGGGGCTGCTTGCTCATTCAGGCGAGCGGCTGGCCTGTGTCAGCAGAGATCAAGGCCTGTTTCTAGTGTAAATCCATGAAGGAAACGCCAGCATCCAAATCCGCTGCCCAGCCCCTGACCCAAGCTCCCTGTTGCTAGGGATACTCAACCATTCAGCAAAAAAAAAAAGGAAAAACCAAAAGACCCGGCCGAGGGAATGTCTGTTGGTTTACTTCCCCTCTCTCCCCCCTCTTTCCTTTACCTTCTGCTCACCATATTCCCTTTCCCCTGTTCCCTCTTTCTTTCATTTCATCTCCCTGTCTTGTCTGGCTGTCTCCCTCCCTCCACCTCTCTCTCTCTGCTTCTCCCTCTCTCTCTCTCTCTGCTTCTCCCTCTCTCTCTCTCTCTGCTTCTCCCTCTCTCTCTCTCTCTGCTTCTCCCTCTCTCTCTGCTTCTCCCTCTCTCTCTCTCTCTCTGCTTCTCTCTCTCTCTGTCTCTGTCTCTGTCTCTCTTTCTCACTCACTCACTCACTCACTCTCTCTCTCTCTCACTCACTCACTCACTCACTCACTCACTCACTCACTCTCTCACTCTCTCACTCTCTCACTCTCTCACTCACTCTCTCTCCCTCTGTCTCTCTGCCTCTGCCTCTCTCCCCCCCAGTACTCTCCTCCTCTGATCCCACCGAGAGGAGAGGTGAACGCAGCAGATGCTTTTGACATTGGCTCCTTTGATGAAGAGGACACCAAGGGTATCAAGGTACACACACACACTCACACACACGCGCGCAAACACACCTCATGACACGCGGCGTAATAGAGTCCAAGCACTACACACACATTGCATGATTGATGAGCGAAGGGCTGATGTTTGCTGATAAGTGTCTGGTGCTTCAACCCAGGGTTGATAATTCACAGGAAGTGCCAGCCGTCACAGCCTTCTTCCCCTGTAGCTGTGATTTGATTAGAGTCCCTTTGAGTGTCACACCCACGCGCACACACGCACACACACACACCAACCTTTATCGGGATAATGTATGCTACCCAGAATAAAAAAAGAAAAAAAAGAAGATAATCCTTAGAGCCAACTTAATGCATATGTGAATTAATTATACAGTGCTGGTTCTACCTACCTTAGGTTGGTGTAATTATACAGAGATTTACCCCTACATTTGAAAACTGTGCCTTTCAAACAGTTCATATGTGATAAAAGAGATATCCAAAGAGATATTAAACAATGTGCCTCTTTATTTGTTGAATTTAATGGACTGTTTTTGGCACTGATAACCATGCTAATATTTGAATGCTTTTTGTTCACTTAAGGTATAAACAATCATTTAATTTAAGTGCTGTGGGCACCATCTACCAGAACACATTTAACGCATTTCGATGTCCGCGGCACATAACCGATCCTCTGTTGTCGTGATTGGATGACGGCAATGGGCCCCTCCCTCCCTCCCGCCCTCTCTGTGCAGCTATTGGACAGCGACCAGGAGCTGTATAAGAACTTCCCGCTGGTCATCTCGGAGCGCTGGCAGCAGGAGGTGGCGGAGACGGTGTACGAGGCGGTCAACTGCGACACGGACAAGAACGAGGTCCGCAAGAGGGCCAAGAACAAGCAGCTGGGCCACGAGGAGGGTACGGCACACGCCCAGTCCGCCGTTTGATCGACATAAGGGGTAGTGGAGGAGGAGGTAGGGGGCGGGGCAACCTGCTCAGGGGTGCTGACGAGTAAGATGGAGGACATGAGGGTTGGAAACCCAGGGCATTTCTGCTGCGAGGGAACGACCCGGAGGAATCCGTCGACCTGATTCATTCCGGGACCCACCTACAGTGCTACCGTTCAGCGCCGACCACATTTAGTCTGAGGCTTTTATCCAAGTGACTTGTGTTCACACATTCACGCCCCGGCGACGGAGTCGACCACGCAGGCCGACAGCGTCAGCAGCAGTCAGGGTGAGGTGTCTTGCTCAGGGTCTCCTCGACACTCCGCCAGGGAGAGCCGGGGATCGAACTATTAACCTTCCGGTTACCGGTCAACCTGCTCCACCTCCTGAGCTAGGTAGAGCAGCTTGTTCTTCAGCACGGTCGTTCCCCCGTTCGGCCTTTAAACAGCACAGATCTGAACGAGCGAAACGCGCATGTGGTTTATATTTCGATTTAATTACAAGGATGTTCCGTGTGTCGTCCATGCCACACTCCCAATGCATAGGGAAAGAACGAAAGGAGGACACAAAGGTAGCATAATAAAAACAGGAAAATAAGGTAGTATGACGTACACTGTCCCCCCCCTAGCCTCATGTGTTCAAATTATTTGATTAGGAGTAAGCCCTTGAGATAAACCCATCTCGTTTTCAAGGGGGTCCTTGACGACAAAGTCCTATAACAACATATAAAGAACATATTCCTCAATAACAAAAAAAAAAAGATTGCACAGACACTCGTGTATTGAAAGCTTAACCTTAATCTTGCATGCAATTTCTATAGGGAAGAGGTAAATACATGAGGAAGTGATAGTATCGGTGATGATAGACTAACATTTGATCACAATGTGATTAAATACATGTACTGCTGTTCCTATAGTACGATGAAACAGCATTTTTAGTATAGAGACGAAACCGATCTAATGTTGACGGGTAAATGATTCCAATGGGATGGAGCTCTGACCATAAAGGCCTTCCTAGCGATACCCTTGTATGGTCAGGCTGCTGACCCCCTGTCCCCCCCCCCCCCCCCACAGACTACGCCCTGGGGAAGGACTGCATCATGCACGGCTACATGCTGAAGCTGGGGAACCCGTTCCTCACCCAGTGGCAGCGTCGCTACTTCTACCTCTTCCCCAACCGGGTGGAGTGGAGGGGGGAGGGCGACACGCGGGTGAGTGGGGGGCACCCATGGCTGGGTTGTTTTTGTTACATGTTCCTGTCTGTGTGTGTGTGTGTGTGTGGGGGGAACTAGGAATGAGTGTGTGACGGAGGGAGTGTGTGGGTGTGTGTGACATAACCTAGAAAGAGGTCGTGTGTGTCATACGTTATGACACACGCACAACCTGTTTCTGGCAAGGGTGGATGGAGAGATCGATGGAGGTGTGTGTGTGTGTGTGTCTGGGGGGAACTAGGAGTGAGTGAGTGATCGATGTGTCATAACCTAGAAAGAGGTTGTGTGTGTCATACGTTATGAAACACGCACAACCTTTTTCTGGCAGGGGTAGAGGGGGGTGTGTGTGTGTGTGTGTGTCCTTCTGTCCCACTGGATATAAGGCAGAGGGATGGAGAGAGGTTTTGTGTGTGTCTCATCACCCTCTTCTTGTCAACTGTATGCGTTGGAGGTTGTGTTTGTGTTGCATCCTTTGTTTCATTTCATTCATTGGGTTTATCCGACACATATTAAATAGCATTTGAGTTAAGTGTCCCGAGTTAGCCGTGAAAAGCGAGTTCCATCTGCATTTCCTTGTCGGGTCATACCTTACAATACACTTTATTAAATAAAATGACATCACAAATTCAGTTAAGGATAGACGGGACCATCATCACTGAGGGCAGGACGGATAGTGGGTAAAAGAAGTGGGAGGATATGGATTGAATACGACAGACGTAGAACGCACCATGTTGGCGGATCTCTCTGTTAGTTCTTCTGGTTGTGTGTGTGTGTGTGTGTGTGTGTGTGTGTGTGTGTGTGTGTGTGTGTGTGTGTGTCTGCTACTCCTTGTTGTCGTCTGTTAGTTCTTCTGGTTGTGTGTGTGTGTATGTGTTACTTGGTGTTGTCCGTGCCTAATGGCCGTTGCATGAAGGCTGTGTGTCCGTCTGTCCTCACCCCTGTGCTGTAGGAGAAGTGGCTAAAGCCCTTCAGGGGACCTCGGGTGAGTGCTGCGCACCAGGGTGGTTCCTGGGAGACCCAACCCCCCCCCCCCCCCCCCCACGAACACGCCCTTGCTGTTAGAGTCGCGCTGGCTTAGGGCTGTCACGACAACAACCACTCCAGACCATGGCGAGAATTTCTATAATGAAACTGAGACAATGACTTCGGTTCCACACAGTTCATCGCATCACTGGCTAATATTTCCACTCTCACTTTTGACATGAAATGCATCTTAGGAAAACAGCAAAAACGTCTGCATTTTAAACCATAATACTGCAACAGAGCCCAAGGTGATGAAGGACGCAGAGGAATCGCCCTACTTTATCCTCAGCTGACCAGATGGTTCATTTGCACCGTCTTTAGAACTTGACCGAAGCACCTGGAGTGGTTTAGAAATAAGAGGCCCTACTTTTTAGTTTCTAACATTATTGTGATGGTGGGTGACAGCCATGCAGTAGAACGAGTAGAGCAGTAGCTTAAGGCTTAGTTATGGTTCCAAGTCAACGCAACGCAATTACCACGCAGACGCTTCGACGCAGTCGTGAACCTGTTTTTGGTTCTGCATCGGGTTTTAGTGATCGGACCAATCACAGCCCTTGTTCCTACGTCGCCTCGACGCAAGGTTAACATTTTTGGGAGGCGCAAGTCAGGCCCTTGCAGTAGACGCTAGGAGGGTCCGCAAGGACGTAATGGGTCCGTAAACCCCCTTGCGTTGCGTCGACGTGGAACCATAACTAAGCCTTTATTTCCCTGCCCTTAATGCTGCCGAAAACTGTGCTTATTCCCTCACGTCCTTACCTCCACGTCCTGCTAAATACTGCTCCCAGAGAGGAAGGCCTTCCTCCTGTCGAGCAGTCCAGTCCAGTCCAGCGGGCCGATCCTCCGAGCCGTGTCTTGAAAGTTGCTGTTACTCAGTAGAGCAGAAGACCCCCTTCCCTAAATCACAAATAAAACCCCTGTTGCAGCGTTTTTTAGTTTCCTCAAAAACGGCCGTGCCACACCACTCGTGTGTTGCGGCCGGTGTCTCCCTCCGTCTGCGTGCTCGCCTCTGATTGGCTCCCGTGTGTTGCGCAGCAAAACCTGCTGACGATGGAGCAGATCCTGACGGTGGAGGAGACCCAGATCAAAGACAAGAAGTGCATCCTGCTGCGCATCAAAGGAGGGAAGCAGTTTGTGCTGCAGTGCGAGGTGAGCCACGCTCCCATACCTGGGGGACATCAAACAGGAATGCTTCAAATATTGAGCGTGTTCCGTGCTTATCAAATAAAATGTGGTCCACACACTCAGAAGCAAATAACGTGTGTGTGTGTGTGTGTGCACGTTCTGTTTGTGTGTGTGTGTGTGTGTGTGTGTGTGTGTGTGTGTGTGTGTGTGTGTGTGTGTGTGTGCAGAGCGACCCGGAGTTCGTCCAGTGGAAGAAGGAGCTGACGGAGGCCTTCACCGAGGCCCAGAAGCTGCTCCGCCGGGCCCCCAAGGTCATCGGCAAGGGCCGGGCCGGCATGGTGGAGCTCTCCAAGCCCCCCCTCACCCACCGAAACAGCAACGGGCTGTGAACCGGCCCCCAGCGACTCGCCCCGCCCGACCCACCGCCACCACCAGACGCACGCACACACCGACCACACCTCCAGACACAAGACACCCCCCCTCCCCGGCCCTCCGCCCTCTCTCCATCCGCCCGCCCCCGCCCGACCGGCCATGGCACCGCCTGGTCCTGCCGCCTCCTCCACCTGCTCCGCCTCCAGCGACGGCCCCCCGAAGACGGCGCAGTGCGTGGGCCGGCCCCCCCGCCAGACTAAGCAGACTCTGCATACTTGTGTTTGAAAGAAAACAATACGCACACACACACACACACCATCTCTCCCGTCTCTTGTGTTACGGCCAATCACAGACGGGCGAGACGGGCGGGATGGGCGTGAAGCGTGAACGGTGGGAAGGATGAACTGAGCATGTGCGAATAGAACCCCCCCCCCGACTCTCTGCATGACTGTGGCGAGGACCGGGGCGATTAGGTCGAAACGTCCTCTCTCCTCGTCGACCGCCGTCCTGCTCCTGTGTCTCTCTACCGATCTCGCCTGGCTCCGCCTCCTGCTGCTTGTGTGCTTCTTCTGCGGCGGTTTCTCTGCGGTTTCTCGGCGGTTGGGATGCGTCTCTGTCTCAGAGACGGACCTCAGACCGGGCCCTCAGACCCAGGTGGGGGCGGGATGGGAAGGTGGGGGGGGGAAAGCGGTCAGAGCAAGAGGGGTTCAACGCAACACGCCTTCCTCCGAAGATAATGACTTCCTCTGGACACATGCACACACATAGACACTGACACACACACACACACAGATAAACACACACACACACACAAACACACACCAGCTTAAACCTTCCCGTTGGGAGTGGAGTTCGCTGGCTGCTGCGTCAGGTGCTGCTGCACTGATCCCATTCCTCAGTTTTTGGCCCTATAAGCCCCTCCCCACCCCCTCTTCACTCCCCTCCTCTCCCCCCTGCCCCCCTCAGTCAGTGCTAAGACACGGGGCGGTGGATCGCCACACGGAGAGGATCTGGATCCGCTGGCGTTTGTTGGCGAGGGGGCCGCGTGTGGAGGCAGAAGGCGGGGGTCTGGCTGGAAGACGCTGCTCCAGGTGGCCTTGCACGCACACACACACACACACACACACACCTGTGTTTGTGTATCGCTGGTCTCAGTTCATCTTCTCTTCTCCCCCTCGCAAACAAGGGGTGAGGGAGGATGAGGGAGGGAGGGAGGGGGGAAGGCCCGTCACCTCGTCCGTTTAGTCGTCATTATTGAAGTGCGTCATGTGCCAACGTCCGTTTTCCCTCGGGACAACCCGCCTGAACACAGGATTAAGAAGCCTCCAATCAGAGAGCACTGAATCATTCCATGGCAGGAAACAGGAAGTGGAAACCACGGACTCCTCATCAAAGAAACAAACAAATCTTTCTCCTGTACAGCCAGTTGCCATAGAGACCCCCTTCAACACCCACACACACACACCCCTAGATCCTATATATATATATATATATATATATATTATTATATCCACCGATGGGACAGCAGTTACTGTTGCTGTGGAAATGGAGCGTAACCTTGGTGACCGCAGCGTATCCCTGGGGGATCAGTAACCACGGCGGAGGAAGAAGAGGGAAAATTCAAAAAAAGAAAAAAAGTACAAACAATGTCACTCCGTTTTGTTATGAAGGATCCACAGGAGACGGACTGCCGGGATTGGATGAAGTATCGCCGGGGTTGGAGTGTATATAAAGCAACCCTTATTGTTTTCTCTCTGTGCATCTCCAGTATATTCGCGTACGCTACAAGCCTGTCTGCAGTCACGGGGGACTACTTGTGTCTGCCGCCCGGCAGAACCTTTTGAATGAACTCCTATATATAAATATCATTTCAGGGTTTTTAGATTCTCCCCCCCCCCCCCCCCCCCCATGCAGTACACTGTTGTCTGTGACGTCCATGCATTTCTAGAGCTGTGATGTTTGTGTGACCTGCAGTTGGATGCGTTTGATTTTTAAAGCGGGCGGGGCTGGGGGATGTTTGGCGATGTGATCTTTTTTTTGGGGGTTTTAATTGTATTTTTCTTGGTAGCCTTTAAAAGTCAGGGGAGATGTTTTTTGTCTTATAGAGAAATCGCGTCACCTATCAAGGTGTCTTTTATTTTTGTAAACCAAAATGGTTTTTTGTTTTTCGCTTTTTTCAATTGAACATTGTCTTTGCACCTTTTTTAGCCCAATGTGTTACTTACTAGATGTTGTATGTGCCAAATAACTGTTGCTGGCTGAGTCCAACGCAATGGGGAGCCTCCTCATTACAGCAACAGCCAATCCAGCTGTTGTGACTGCAACACACACACACACACACACACACACACACACACACACACACACACACACACACACACACACACACACACACACACACACACACACACACACACACACACACACACACACACACACACACACACACACACACACACACACACAGTGAGAGAGACAACCTACTATTAGCGGAAGCCAAGGTAGAGCGGTAGTGATCATCGTTGAAGGGTACAATACTGTGACCAAATGTTTTCTGGCGGAGGTGCCAGGTCCGAGACACGTGATGCTTGTGCGGTGCTGCTGCCCCGCCCCAACCCCCACCGCACGCAGCCATTGGACACCGAGGAACCATGTGATTCTCTGCTCGTTTCCCGGTAGGTCTCGGTTTCACACCGTCTCTGTGTATGTCGTTTGAATGTCTGCACGTGCGTGTGCTTCATAATGGCTTTCTATGTTTATTTAGTAGAGATGGTTTGTCATACTGGTTTCTCTTGTTCAGACTCGCGCTCTCTAGGTCTCTCAACACAAGACAATTCAAAAAGAATGGCATATAGAGAAAAAAGTTAAAAAGTATATATAAATATATGTGTATATGAATTGACAAAAATGCTCTAGGTTTATTTAAAAGATTTAATGTAGAAATCAAAAAAAAATGTTTGGGGGAAGGTTAGGGTTTTGATGTGAGTTTAAATGTTTGTGGTGAAGACTTCAGCCTGAATCTTGCACATAAAGACTTATGATATTGTACCTGCGAGTTAAAGATAATTATTATTTTTTGAATACCGGACTTTTGCTCTTTTTCATATTTATTACGTGTTTGGGAAGCTAGCGTTCGCCGACCACGTCAATGAGCTCCAAGCTGAGACCTCGCTGTAAAAATACTCCGGTTACCACATCCCATTTTATGTTTTTTATTTTTTTTTTATTTGCCACAAACAAACACAAATACTACTGGCTTTGGTTTATATCATTGAGGTTATGATGATACTGATATATTATTGATAATATTATTCAATGATTATTATTATTAAATGTATTTTATTTCAATGATTCATTTTTGTTTTCGAGACAGGAACTTGTGTGTTGGACTGCTTGTATAACAGTTCATAAATAAAAACTTTTTTTTCCTGTTGCCTGCTGTAGTGCTTGTTTCACTCAAATGACGTGTGTGTGTGTGTGTGTGTGTGTGTGTGTGTGTGTGTGTGTGTGTGTGTGTGTGAGATAAAAAAAATGAACTGTTTAACCATTTACTCCTTCCTCACATTTGGATTTTTTTTAGGATTTTTTTTCTGACACTGAAGACAACCTAAAAAAAATTGCTTTTGCGTGTTAACGTAGACTAAATTGGGATATTGCAGTGTTGTAATAGTTCAATTTCAAAGTTAACATTTATGTAATCCACTATAGGCTAGTGTTTTTGCACAGTGCACACCGTACCTGGGCTTCTTTCCCTCGGTCCGCCTGTAGCAGGCGCCCTTGAGTAAGATGCCCTAATATCTCCTGCTCTGGATCTACAAGTTCACTAAAGTAATCAACATTTTTTGGGTGATGGTAGGTGTAACCAGAGAAACGTTACAGGTGAGTGAGTAGCACTTTCGTTCAGACAGATGGATTTCTCCTTGGACGGCGAAAGGTGGAGGTTGATTTGCGACAGGTTGTACTAGGAGGTTGATGTAGGCCAAACTGTATCGACCGTCTCTTCATGTCTCAGGTAAGTGAGGGCTTTTGAGAACCACCATCGTCCCCATTTGCTCAGGTCAGTGATTGATAGTTGGCTTGTATGTTTCTGCTGTATATGTGCTTTTATTGTATGTGTTCTGCTCTAATCTAATGCACTTTCCTATGATGTTTTATGTACACTGCAGGGGAATTCTTTAGGTTTGTGAAATATCCGGGGCTTAGCCGAGAGGGAAAGGAAAAATGCCTGAAAAAAAAAAAAGCTTTATTGCGCATGCAATTTTCTTCATAATGCTTTACATAAATATACAAAATACGCATTTATTATAGCTTTAAATAGCTTCCTGACTGCTGTGCTGCTTATCCCCCGACATCTAAAGTTCCATTCGTTATTTCAGAGTAAAATGAATACAAGTGAGACAGACCTTACATATATATATGACTGGAGATAGGATAGGTTAATTCACTTAAGGTGGTAAACAGTCTGGTTATGTTTTTAAATTCTTTATTCTCTTGCCAGAAGGACTAGGCTACTTTGAGATGCCCCTGGAATCCCCATGTTTGTTTCTAGTGTAAAGCATGCAAAAAAGCAAGTTGATTTTTTTTTTCTTTAAAAAAAAATAAGATTCGGGGCTAATTAAATAATATCCGGGGCTTTAGCCCCGAATGAAACAGCTGTTTTATTGTCTGCATATTTTCTCTAGCTCACAGCTGTGGGAAAACGGTTGGAACCATTCTTAAAAGATATTTCATCGTGTAAAAATGTTTATATATTAATATCTATAAATGCATTTATAAGAACCTTATTTCTGATGTTACATTAATTTTTTTATTTGGGACTTCTGCTCCAAAGTCATTATAAATGACTAGTGTTGAATTAAAAACTAGTGTTTAATTTGTAAACGTGGCAAAACTACCATAGATTGTTTCTAGCCTTTATGGGGCAGTATTTCGAAACATGTGTTGACAAACAAGTTGTATGTGTTGAATCTACTCAATGACTTTAAGGTACTGTACGTCATATTTAAGCGCTATAAATTGAGTAAATTTTTTTGGGTACTGCCGAATTCCCGTTATTGGACTTGTCTTTAATCAATACGATCAAAAAACTCGAACAACTGGCTGAGTCTTTCCTATTGGTGGACACGTCAATACTCATTAGTCTGTAATGTATGCGTGCTAAAGGGAGGCGTGACCTCAGAGTCTACTAGATGCCATATAGCTATCAAGTAACCAATCTCAGGAACTTAAACCATTGGTGTAAACACACCTGACCAAGGGGAAGCATAGCTCAGTTGCGCCCTAACTAAAGTGTTGGTTCCGAACTTCCTGAAGTTTACTATTTCTACAATCAATGGTAACGGGCTCTCTCTCCCTCTCTCCCTATTTCTGTCTGTCTGTCTGTGTGTCTGTCTCTCTCTCTCTCTGTCTCTGTCTGTCTCTCCAGTTTAAATGGTTGCCACTGTCGCTTGGCTCCGCCCACTTCTGCTCCCTCCTTCCAGCTGCAGCTGTCACTCAAACCAAGCAGCTGATGAGGCTGGGAGACAGTGTGTGCGTGTACGCCGGGGCGCCTGTGCACGAGTGTTTCCCCCCCCTACCGCCCAGAGAACCTTCTCAGTACGTTGGCCGATCCTTTGACGTTGATGTCATAAGTTATTGTGCAGCAGCTTCATATCACAATATCTGTCTCTCATGCCCGTTGCTTCTTCTCTGCTATCTGATTCGCCAAACCGGGCAGTATAACCGTATCCCCGTTTTACCTACCCCCGCCCCCAAACCCTCCTCCCCCCAGACCATGGATATTTATAGAGGATCGTCTGTCAGCCAGGGTGCAATTCTTATCATGAATGTTGAGTGTGTGTGTTTGAGAGAGAGAGAGAGAGAGAGAGAGAGAGAGAGAGAGAGAGAGAGAGAGAGAGAGAGAGAGAGAGAGAGAGAGAGAGAGAGAGAGAGAGAGAGAGAGAGAGAGAGAGAGAGAGAGAGAGAGAGAGAGAGAGAGAGAGAGAGAGAGAGAGAGAGAGGCTGTCTGTGTCACTCTATTTCTGACGGTTGCTCCACATTTCCCCCCCCCCCCCCCCCCCCCCCCAGCCCGCCTCTCCCAGTATGTGTCCGAGCTGGAGCTAGTGGAGCTGTCTGTCTCTGTTGGGCCCTCACACTGTCTGTATCCCATTGTTTCTGTACTGGGGTTGATGTGCTGAATTCAACAGGTATGTGGGTTTGGGTGTGTTGTGTGTGCGGGTTTGTGTGTTGATATGAGAGACGGACTGGGCCAACGCCAAGTCAGGACTGGAAATAGCCCTGTTTGGGACAGGTTTTCCATCGGTCTCAGCGGCCCAAAACAGAACCACAGGCAGACAGACCGCTCTTAAATAGTTGTACTGTTTGACATTAACCTGTTCACATTTGAGACCTTTCTCTGTCTGGTGTTCCTGGTGTGGACAGGAACCTTCTAGAAGTGTTGCTGGTGGTTTGTGGTGACCCTACAGCAGAGCCGTCGCTGGGCACGATTGTGAGTAAACGCTGGTGTTGGCGCTAGACAACATGGACACCCCTGTCCCTCTTCAGCTGTAGCCCGAAGGTGCTCCATTTCCTGGAACTTATAATTGTTGATGATAATTAACCACATTTTCGCCTTTTAGTTTTAAAGGTGAAATGTGTTTTAATTTTGTGTTCTTCATTCATTTAACTTAGCTGATTAGCTTATTTTCTTTTAAACCAGAAACAGAAGACATTCATCCGTATAGATTTGTTTCATGAAAATGGTAAATGAAATTAAGGAGTGTGTTTGTGTGGGAGAGAGAGAGTATGTGTGTGTGTTTTTGAACATGCAACCATGAAGATGCAAGCACCTACTTTGGTGTGCATGTGTTTAAGGAGTTAAGGAGGCCATAGTTGTATGTAGTGTAAACGCAAGAGACTCAAAACTCACCTGTTCAGAGTTCACCTCGACTCTGCATAGCAACCAAGCCCCTTCTGGCCACCATTGTATGTTGTACGTCCTGGCACTTAATGTACGCACTTATTGTACACGCTTATTAATAGTACTTAATTGTGTAGCATCTGCAGTAGCTGCTATCACTGCTGTACACGGGGTATGGGTTAGCCTAGCGATTGTTAGTACTTGCACTTGGTTCTATCTATGAACATATTTACTATACTGACAGCGATATATTGTTTCACTTCTTATGACAAATGTACTTATTGTAAGACGCTTTGGATAATAGCGTCTGCTAAATGCCCTACATTTAATGTAAATGTATGTGCTAGGTATGTAAGTGCCTAGGCTTATCTCTTCATCGGTCAAATGTATAGTATATTTTTCTTTATAACAATATGTTTTTGTCATCATTGATCAAATGTTATCAATGGCTGTTGAATCGATTCCAATCCATGGATCCTCACAGTCTACTATAATCTCCATCTCCATTTTAAATCGAGCTATGATCAACATCCAACAAGACTTCATCACTCTTATTCTACGGAAGGAAATACGGGACAGGATGGCCGTTAGGAACGTTTTCACAGAAAACGTCCGATGTGCTCCCAGTTCCATCCATCTCTGCACCCTTGGCTCCTGCCTTCAACCGCCTCACACGTCTCTCTGTGTCTCCACCACCAGGTCTCCCCCCCCCCCCCCCCACTGTGACCCCCGCCACGTCTGGTGTCCCCGTCACTGTGAAACCAGCCATCTGTCACCACAGCGCTTTGACCGTGCACACCTGGCGTCGACAACCCCCCCCCCCCCCTCCTCTTTGAAAGCCCCCGGACACCCGGTGTCCCCACGCTTTGGCCCAGCACACCTGAGGCCCCCCTCCCCCACAGAATGGCGCTGTCGTCGCGGTTAAAACTGTGGGAGAAGAAGGGAGGTGTCGAACGCTCTGACCGCCCGACTAACCCCCGCTAGGCTCTCCGCGACGCCTCGCTCCTAATCCCCGTATGATTGTAACACGTCCCCCGCCCCGTCCCCCCCGTCCCCCCCGTCCCCCCGTCCCCCCGTCCCCCCGTCCACCCACCCCGTGTGTGTGAATGTTTTTTTCAGTGCGATGAATCAGCCGTTAGTCACTCATGTCCCCCCTGCCTGCTGTGAGCGCTGGCTGTTTATAGACCTCTACGCATCAGATCTCTGTGTGTTTCTTTACGTTTGTTTGTGGTCGTGTGCGTGCGTAAGAGACGGACGCACGTCGGGCTGTGATGGTGTGGGGTTGTGATGGTAACGATGCATGAGCGCCCGCGGTGAGATTGGGTGACTAAGTCACGGTTGATGCTGAGATTATTGCAGAAACTGTAATAGGAGTGTTTTTTTTTCCATCGTTGCCTCCAGAAGGATGGTTGAAGAAAGAGCAACCAGAGTCGTGACGCAAAGTAGTAGTTCCTCGTGGTCCTTTCAGATAGTTCACACCGTTTGCTAAATGTCAGTTCCCCAGTACATATGTATAATGATCGTTTATTGAATCGTTTCCTCAATGGATCCTCAGAGAGCAAATGCATGTCGGTGTTAAATGCATGAAGCTGTGTAACGGTTGTACAGATTTGTGTTACATTTGTGATGTTGTGTGTTGTGTCTTAACATTCATCACATTGTCCTGTGTGCATTGTGTTTAGTTCTAATCCATATCGAGACTTGAGTTGGAATGCTTTAACTTCTGACCATGTCGTACGAATGTGTGTAGCCAGACGTTTCTGTTGTGTTACATCATGTTGATATTTTTATATGACATGCATTTAATTATAAATCAGAGTGTAAACCTGCCGTCTGGTAAGTTTGTCTCCACTTCCCGTGTTTACCAGTCACATAATGCCTCCACCTCTTCTGTCTCCTCTCTCTCTCTCTCTCTCTTCTGTCCAACCTCTTCCATCATCCCTTCATTCATCACTTCATTCATCCCAACCTCTTTAATCATCACTTCATCATCCTTTCCTACCTTCATTTCAACCTCTTCCTTCATCTCTTCCTCCAATAAACCCTTCATCCCTTCACCCTTTCATCCCTACCTCTTCCATCATGCCTTCACCCCAACCTGTTCCTTCACCCATTCACCCCATCATTCCTTCACCCCTACCTCCTCCATCACCCCTTCACCCCTACCTCCTCCATCACCCCTTCACCCCACCACAGATAAAGGAGGAGAAGAAGCCGCCGGAGACGCTCCCCTCCCCTCCGCCCCCCCTCTCGGTCGTGCCGGGGGGCTTCCTCAAGCAGCTGGTCCGTGACTCTGAGAAGGAGACCAAGCTGAAGGAGCCCGAGGTCAAGGAGGAGAGAGCGGTGAGGTCCTTCAGCTTCTCGGGGCTCTCAGGGTCTCCAGAGAGAAAAGCCTGGAACAATGGAGAAACGTGTGTCAAATAGTCGTGTTTAGTAGCAACACACAGAGCACTAAAATGACAGGAGAGTTGTTAAAGATCTTAGAGCATTCATTGTGTGTGTGTGTGTGTGTGTGTGTGTTTGTATATATGTGTGTGTGTGTGTGTGTGTGTGTGTGTGTGTAGCCCAGCAAACTCAGTGACAACCTGGTGCAGCAGTTCCTCCTGGAGGATCAGACTCCACCAATCCTGGAGGCCGAGATGTTGCTCCGAGCCCAGCAATTGGCTGAAAGCGCAAGCGAGCGGGAAAACTCCTCCCAATCAAATCGCAGGATTTTATCGCCCAGGCCCCCTGTGACTCCTGAGCTCCAAAATGGACAGAGCAAAGAACAGGAAGTGACCCCCAAGCCTCCAAAACAACAACAAAAAACACAACAGGAAGTGAGGTCGGAGATGGACAGCAAGGTGAATGGCAAGAAGATGGTGGAGGAGGAGAGGAAAGTAAAGACAGCGTTGGTGGAGGTGGAGAAACCGAGAACGGTGGTGGAGGTGAAGAAACCAAAAGTAATGGTGGAGGTAGAGAAACCAAAAGTGGTGGTGGAGGTTAAGAAACCAAAAGTGGTGGTGGAGGTAGAGAAACCAAAAGTGGTGGTGGAGGTGAAGAAACCAAAAGCGGTGGTGGAGGTGAAGAAACCAAAAGCGGTGGTGGAGGTGGACAAAAAGAGAACGCAGATTGGTTTGGAGAAACGGACAGAGGTGGTTAAGACGGAGAAGCATGTAGATGTGATAGCAGAGAGACAGGACCCAGAGGGACGGCCAGCAGAACGCAATGTGACGGAAACCCAACAGAAAGAGGTTAGTTTGGCTTATTCCACATGCATATACAACACACACACACACACATGTATACGTACACATGCAATGGAAAGCACCCACACACCCACATGAACACATGTATAGTACCCATCCTATGTGGGTACAATCCTATGTACCCATGTGCACTCAAACATGCACACGCACTCACGTATATGCACACGTGCACTAGAAAGCCCCCCACACAAACGAGCATACACAGGTGCACACAAATACAAACACAAACATACACACATATACGCAGGCATCCATTTGAACACACAGTTGCAAATATGTACAGTTGCAACCAAAGTTGTGCCCAGAAGCACACACCCATACAGACTCACAAAAATAAATGTACCTTCCCACACACACCCTTACCTACACGCACGCACACACACACACACACACACACACACACACACACACACACACACACACACACACACACACACACACACACACACACACACACACACACACACACACACACACACACACACACACACACACACACACACACTTATGCTTAAAAAGTAAAATAAATCGTAAAAACATTAAGATTTCTGTTCCAGGTGAAAGACGTGTGGTACGAGACCGGCACCGTGTGGTACGTCCACAAGGACGGCGTTACTCTGGGTAAGCTATGCTACGCTAGCGAGCTACCGTCGCTACGGGCTAACCCCCTCGACCGTAGAGGGACAACTGTCCGTCTCACTCACCCTGGTGGACAGCCCTCCGTCACACCGCCGTCCTCACTCACACTCCTACTCAATCACTCCTCCGACACGCACCCCGACCCCCACGCCCACAACTCTGAGATGCTGCGTGTGTGTGTGTGTGTGTGTGTGTGAAAACGACCCACAACGGAACACACACAAATAATGAAGAACTAATTAACAAGTGCAGCTCCAGCCCCGAGGCAATGCATCCTGGGAAGTGGTGCGTCCACCTCGCCGCTACCACCACCACCACCACCACCACCACCCCTCCTCCGGTCGGGATGACACGCGATACGAAACAGGACCCCCCCCCCCCCCCCCACCCCAGGGGAAATATCCTTCGATAGCTGCAGCCGAACACATAGCAACGAGATAGTAAATGACCGTCTGTTATGAAGATGCAGTCTGCTAGTCCACACCGAGCGCTTCCCATCCCTCCCGGGAATGAGCCGGCAACCTGTCGGTGCTGCATTCCCAGCCACTCGCACCCTTGACCTTTCCCTCATGACCCATGTGACCCCCCCTCTACTCATCCAGCTACTGTGCTTGATACAACCCGCCCCCCCCTAATCCCTTAAGACTCCCACACGCAGCGCTGATCCTCACACAACCCCCGGCACAGCAGAGAATTATCTGCACAGAGCATATGTAGACTGATGCGTGCGTGCGTGCGTGCGTGCGTGCGTGCGTGCGTGCGTGCGTGCGTGTGTGTGTGTGTGCGTGCGCGCGCATCAGTCTACATATGCTCTGTGCAGATAATTCTCTGCGCGTGCGTGCGTGCGTGTGTGCGTGCGTGTGTGTGTGTGTGTGTGCGTGCGCGCGCATCAGTCTACATATGCTCTGTGCAGATAATTCTCTGCGCGTGCGTGCGTGCGTGCGTGCGTGCGTGCATGTGTGTGTGTGTGCGTGCGCGCGCATCAGTCTACATATGCTCTGTGCAGATAATTCTCTGCGCGTGCGTGCGTGCGTGTGTGCGTGTGTGTGTGTGTGTGTGTGTGTGTGTGTGTGCGCGCACGCGCGCATAAAGAAATCTAAACGTAGAAACGCCAGCATTAATGCATTATGAATATGAGGGATGTATATGGACTTAAGTATGTGTATGTTAATGCACAGCTTTACACAAAACATATGACTCATCCGCCTGAGACTACCTAATGCATATCATAGATAATCCTATCTTATAAAGCTTTACCACTTAAAGCTTTACCAGGCGGGCTAAGGGCCCATGTCAATTTCTATTGACACACTTTACGTGGAAGAAACAAAAGTAAAGTAAATGGTATATATAATCTATCTAGCTCCAAAACCAGAACTACTATATAAGGGCCTGAATGCTACAGTTTATCCAGCAGGGGATAACGTGTTCCTTTGGTTCTGATAGTGGTCCTGTGTAGTTCTCTTTGGTTGGATGACCACATAAACAGCCTGTAACCGGTCGGGGTGGGGTGTCTTCGTAGCGACCCAGCTCAAGCCAGACGTGGGGACCCCTGAGCTCCCAGAGGGTCTCGTGAGGGTCCGGCTGCAGTCGGACGGATCCCTGCATGACGTCACCGAGTACGAGATAGAGAAGGTAACTCCTACAGCTTGAACTCTGACTCTTCTCCCGCGTTGCCATGGTTCTCACTGCGTTTGCTGCTCTCGTCTCTGTTTTGCTGCCTCACTATATATATCTATACATCTATGTATAGATGTATATATAGATGTATATCGTGATGCTGAATGCAATGACTCCCTCCCTGAGTTCACTTGGACCCTGCAGCCCTAACCCCCCACCACCCCCTTCCCCTCCCTTATTCTCCTGAAAGCACCCTTCTAACGTACGCACTTATTGTTTGATTGTAACTCCTGGCACTTGAAAATATTATATGACTTAGCATTGTGTGGCATCTTCCCCCAGCTATCTTTGTTGTATGCGGGGAATGGGTTAGCCTAGCAATTGTGAGTGCTTGGCACTTGTTTTGATGAACATCTTTGTTGTACCGTTTCTCTTTCTTCTGACAAATGCACTCATTTGAAGTCGCTTTGGATAAAAGTGTCTGTTAAACGCCCTGAATGTAAATGTTTAGTATAAAATGTTAACGTCCCCCCCTTGCCTTCTCCAGTGCAACCCCTCTGAGTTGGAGCTGTGTGAGGACCTGAGCGAGCTCCAGTACGTCAACGAGAGCGGGGTGCTCCACACCCTGACCAGCCGAGCCCAGGCCAGCCTGCCCCTCACCCAGGCCGGGCCCAACCTCATCAGCCTCTGGCCCCCCTCCCACCCGCACAGCAAGGTACTGCGCCCCAACACCCGTCAGGAGGGGGGGTCTTATTGTGAGACCATCCTTGCCAGTAATCGATGTCCAAACATGGCTGCGTTGTTCCAAAACCTCCGGCCAATCAGAGTGATGCTTGTGATCTCTCTGTAAAATAAAAACATCTCCCCCTCTGAGAAAAGCCTTCTGTGCCGATTACAGTTCATCCTTGAACATCGTTATTCAGTCTAATGCAGGTTAAAACATTTGGGATTGTTTATCATTCCTCAGGCGCCGCCATTATCTTTATGTTTGTCTGACTGTGGCTTTCAGGCGCCGCCATTATCTTTATGTTTGTCATGGCATTTTCAAATGTTTTAAAAGGCAGTTCCAACAGGATGGAGGCCAGACCGATCTTTGGACGGAAACGGGATGTGAACTCAGAGCTCGGTCTCATAGGCCAGGAAGGTTGTTTCCATCACGACTGCTCTCCTCCGGATAGAAAAAAAAACTGAAAAGTATAGCATAATATTTCTGATTGGCTTAAATCTTTGAAATGTTCATAAGCAAGATGACATCTGAGCCAATCAATATCGATTCCAAACGTCTGACCCGTTTGGCTCGGCTCCAGTCGTCTTCTTAGCTGTTCTCTGCCCTCTGTTGCTCCTTTGTTGCTGCTCTGTTGTCCCCGCTCGGGGTTCGGCCTAACGACCCCTAACACGACCGCACCACCCTCCGTTAACGTCGCCCCCCCCCCTCTCCTCCCAGACGCCAAAGTCCCGGCGGGGGGAGTGTGTGTGGGAGGCGCCCCCGGCCCTGTCCGCCCTGGTCCAGAGGATGTACGTGTCCCTGGTGGGCACGCGCAGGGACCACAGTGTGTGCGCGCTGGGCCGCAGCGGCACGGGCAAGACCACGGCGTGCCAGGCCTTCACACACACCCTGCTCAAACAGGCGGGCACCGTGGGGGGCAGCGTCACCGGTGAGGACCCCGAAGGAAGATGTCGACTGTAGCGCTGGCTACACTGTATACCCTCGTATAGCGCGGTCATAGATCATTGCATTTTTATATAGTGCTTTTGAAGACCCCCAAAGCATATTACAAAGTTAGTGTGTGTGTGTGTGTGTGTGTGTGTGTGTGTGTGTGTGTGTGTGTGTGTGTGTGTGTGTGTGTGTGTGTGTGTGTGTGTGTGTGTGTGTGTGTGTGTGTGTGTGTGTGTGTGTGTGTGTGTGTGCGCGCGCGCGCGCGTTGGGTGCATATATATATATATATATATATATATATATATATATATCCATGCAATTCTATCCATTTATCTACTGAAGCACTTCATTGTAGCGTGGAGACCTGCACTGTAATGATATAACCAGCACATCATAGTGTGTGTGTGTGTGCGTGTGCAGTGGAGCGCGTGCAGGCGGTGTTCTCCATCCTGCGGTCGTTTGGCTGCGTGAGCTCCCCTCACAGCGACGCCTCGTCCCGCTTCGCCATGGTGCTCTCTCTGGACTTCAACAACGCCGGCCTCATCGCCGGCGGTCACCTCCAGGTACCCACCCCCTAGGGCCTGCCTACGCTCCCTGTACTGTCCGGCTCCAGGTCCCAGGCTTTTATGTTCAGGTGCACAGAGAAACACGGGATTAAACCGAGCCCTGAGGAGCTGAAGACAAGGTAGCCGCCAGACATCATGACATTTAAAGCCCACGTAGCTGTAATCCCTTAGCAACGTGAAACCCCACCCTAAACGACACACCATGGTAACCTTATAGACAGCGATATAATGTGAAGAAACTAAAATACAACGAGTATTTTTACTAAGTCGTGGAGCACTTTCTTTTTGTAGCTATTCCAATTGTGACTGTATGCCTGCGATGTTCTGAGCTTCACTTAGTTAGTCGCTTGGGGTGAAAAGCGTCTGCTGAATGACGGCCTGTAAACAGCACTCTGCACTCTCTCAAGTTTCTATTTGTGGGAGTTTACAAGGATGCTGATGGAAGGGTTTAAAACCAGGAGCTGAACTCCGACCACCAGCGGAGTACGCCAGTGCTCACCGAATGGACATGTTGTCCGATCAATTGTCTGTGATTTTGAACCCAACAACGTTGCCATTTGTCTAAGCAAACCGAAGTCCAACTTTGTCCCTTCCCATTTTATGCTGCAAAAGCTGAGCTGTAACGCATCCTTCCCATGATCCTTTGCAGCACTCGAAGTTGAACGCTGTCAATTGTCGCGCAAAATTGTACCCTCCGAAAAAGTGGTTCCATCCAATACAGCTGTTTCTTAACACAATTGTCGTGGACAATTCGAAGTCGATTGGGCTTTCTTTCCTTTTTCTATGGTGTCTGCTGAGGTTCATGCATTCGGTATCCATGGTTACGTGTGTATCTTCTGTGTTGCCTCCATCAGACGATGATGCTGGACAAGTGGAAGGTTTGTCAGAAGTTGGAAGGAGAGAGCAACTTCCTGGTGTTCGCTCAGATGATGGCTGGGCTCAGCACAGAGATGAGGTTTAATGCACGCACATACACGCAACCACGCACACACAGACACATTCACACACACACACACACACTTACAATCACAGACACGCACATGCACACACATGCACACACGCACACAGACACACCCACCCACACACACACACCCACACATGCACCAACACATACACTCAATCACACACACACACACACGCAGAAACAGACACAGACACAGACACACACACACACGCACACATAAACATTC
>NC_082400.1:10431862-10479362 GCF_031168955.1 Gadus macrocephalus | reverse complement strand
CGCGGCGCTGGAGAGGGTCTGCCAGTACTACAGCAACACCGGTACACCCAGCACCTGGCACCATTACCCAGAGTTCACTTTGTTGGTATTATTGAATGTAAATATGACATATTGATTAGACCTCACCCTACTGTTGTTAATATCAATCCAGTTGAGCCGTTAAACTCTGGTAAGCAACCTTGTCTTACAGTTATGTATTGATCTTTTTCACTTATATTGATATTATTGTTTGTATTATTAAGGAAACATATCCCTACACTATTATGAGTGGTACAATGTATAGTTGTTTTAGTAAACTCTTGTAAACCACCACCACTTGCCCGAGCTAGTTATTAATTATTAAGGAATAGTAGAAGGAGATGTATGCCTGGTAGATTTAGATGAAGTCAGAATGGCTGCTGGTCCTGTTAACCCCCCTCCCCCCCCCTCCCCCCCTCACCCCCCACCCACCCCCCCCCCCCTCCCCCCCCCCAGTGCGTCAGTGTGAGCAGCCCCTGCAGTGTGAGGTCAACCACATGCTAGGCCTGGACCCGGTGCGCTACGACCTGACGGGCTGGTTCGGTCTGATCCAGAACAACCCCTCCTCCCTCAACGCCGCCACGCTGCTGCAGAACTCCACCGTGTACGTGACACCCGCTGGGTGCTTGGGTGGGGCCTCGGCAAAGCTGCTGGTGCTGTAGTCTTAGAGAGCAGGTTTTTTTTTTAAAGGAACAACCCAGACAAACACGCCCTCCCGGCCCCCCTCTCCGCCTTTGAGTAGTGTTAGTTGCGCACGTGTGATTGGCAGGCAGCAAGATGCATTCAATCCAATCACGGTTGAGAGGCCCTGATAGTTAACACATTATCCAGGGGTGGTCAATCTAAATCAGAAAAGATGAAAGTATAGAGGCGCATCTAAGCAGAACAGAGCCAGTACCTCTTCATCCACCATCTCTTTTTTCTGTCTAAATCAAGTTTGAGTGTCCTTCGTTATTACAACCTATTGCTTATTTTAGATGCCGTTTATATCCCAAGATCATTTTTTATACTGCTATTCAATATACTATTCATATATTTTTTGTTATATTTTCTAGGCCCTCGACAAATCCCAGCAGATTCACACACACACAAACATCGACCCTTTGCAGCACTTCCTGTTCTGATCTCTTCTGTCGTTCCTCCTCCCTCAGTGGGGTGGTGAAGGCCCTGTTCTCCCCCAGGTCCTCAGTGCCCCCTCTGTGCCGGGGGCTGGGGGGCTTCGAGGGCAGCAGCCAGCGCTCCCTTCAGCGGAGCGGAACCATCCGGAAGACCTTCAGCGGGGGCATGGCCGCCATGCGCCGTCACTCGGCCTCCATCGCCGTCAAACTGCAGGCGGTGAGATCTGTAATCTGATCTGTAATCTGATCTCTGATCTGATCTCTGATCTGTAATCTGATCTGTAATCTGATCTGTACTCTGATCTCTAATCTGATCTGTACTCTGATCTCTAATCTGATCTCTAATCTGATCTGTAATCTCATCTGTAATCTCATCTGTAATCTGACTCTAATCTCATCTGTAATCTCATCTGTAGTGTCTAATCTACAATCTACAATCTGATCTCTTATCTGAGCTCTAACCCATCCTAGTCTGCTCTACACTCCTCAAGTATAATTCTAATTCTAAATATATTCTACTCTAGTGCATTTTAAGTGATGGTGAAACATCGATGGGCTTCCTCATTCGACAGGATGTTGGGTGTGAAGACTTGTCAGACCGTCCCCATCTCGGGAGTTCCCCTACTTTCTCTCTGAAATCGGTCTGGCCGCAGTCCCATTCAGTGCCTTGTTTGGCCTGAACTCGAAGCCAGGACCGATATGCAGAGAAGGGGAACATGTACTCAGAAACTAGGGCTGTCTCACGAGGCTGATCACTAATGCAGTGGTCATGAATTTGCCGATGTTGTGCAGTTATCCATAAGTATTGAAGCCTAGTTAGATTTATTATTTTTCAAATTGACTCATTTTCTTACTATCATGCATTATTTAGTTCACGGTTCTTTGTTTATTACACATCAAGTCACCTGGGTAATAGAGTTTCTCGTTATTTAAAAATAAAGCACTTCCTTGGGTGTGCTTGATTTTTCAACTCGAATAACGTATTCAACAATGCTGCGGTAGAATGGAATCCAGTCCAAACTGATCCGATGTCATGTGGTCGAATACAGTCCCATCTTTAATATAATAGAATCCAGTCCAATCTGATCCAATGTGATGTAGTTTTATCCAGTCTAATCTCTAATCTAATCTGATGTAATCCCCCCCCTTCCCCCCAGGATGCTCTACTGAACCTGATTCGTCGTGCGCGGCCCGTCTTCCTCCAGTGTGTCAAGGCCAAGACGGATGCCGGTGTCTTCGATGTCCGTGCACTGCGCGTCCAGCTACACTCTGCCCAGATCCTCCCCGCCCTGCAGCTCTACCGCACAGGTGGGATTATCCCTCAAAAAACCACTGTAATCTAGATAGGATTAGGTAATAATGTAGAGAGTATCACAGGATTACCTGTACAGAAAACAACTGTAATCTAGCTAGGATTAGGCAATAATGTAGAAAGTATCACAGGATTATCTGTCCAGAAAACAACTGTAATCTAGCTAGGATTAGGTAATAATGTAGAGAGTATCACAGGATTATCTGTCCAGAAAACAACTGTAATCTAGATAGGATTAAGATTATGATGCAGAGAATATCACAGGATTATCCGTCTCTGAGGTAACTATAATCTATCTAGGATTAGGATTATAAAGTAGAGAATTTGACTGGATTATCTGTCCTACAGCAAGCTATAAAGTTATTAGGATTATGATGTCGAGAATATTAAAGGTTTATCTGTCCAAAAAGTGACGATCATCTATCTAGGATTAGGATTATGATGTAGAGAATATCACAGGATGATCTGTCACTGAGGTTACTATATTCTATCTATTATGAGGATTATAAAGTAGAGAAAATCGCAGGATTATCTGTCCAATAACCAACTATAATCAATCTGAGAAAACCCTGAGTCAACCCTAACCCTTGACCAGGGGTACACAAGATGTGTTTTATTGAACCTAAAGATTTCTCCCAGATCACTTTTTACATGATTCTGATGCACACAAACCATATGTGAGAATCCTTTGACGTTTCATTGTTGGAAAAGGACAACACCCGCGAGAGATTGATAAAAATATAAGCCACGACCATGTTATGTTTTATATATTGTAATTATTCATACTATTTGAACATGTGAAGGTTCACATTGAAACCTAATTCAACAATGTAAATCAATTGGAAAGCCTGGAAAGGGCTTGGACAGCTGTACTGTTGGCACACTGAACATAACCTTGTCTTCTATTCAGTCATACATGTTGAATATAAATGGGCCTTTTTCATTATTTCTTTCTGAAGGCTAACCTGGAGAACCAATGAATGTAGCATGTTAGCCTTGTGAATGAAAAGGCAGTAGCAGCTGAGACTTCTATGGTTGTCACTGTAATAGGCTTCTTCTTCTGCCTATAGTGAACTCAATTCTGAGATGTTGAATAGAAAGTCTCCCCAGTAGAGTCCTGGCCGTTCACAGAGAACATTGCTCCCTTCTCTGAATATCAATTTTATTATGAAAGACCCATTTCTTATAAAGCTGCCAAGTCTTCTTGGAAAGAAGTCTCAAATTAGTTTAATGAACCAAAACTGTTGTACTCGCTGTCAAAAGAGGAGTCAGGGTAATTAAAGAGCCCCATTAATAATTCCTGCTAAATATTTAGCATAAAGGTGGTGATATTCTCTTTTGGATTTTTTGTTTTTATGGTCTCTGTAACTTGTATTATCTACTTTAACTATGAAGGTTTCTCTCTCTCTCCTCTCTCGCTCTCCCTCTGTCTCTCTATGTATTTTTATCTATGTCTCTCTCTCTCTTTGTTTCTATCTTTGTCTCTCTCTCTGTTTCTATGTCGCTGTATATCTTTTTATCTATGTCTCTCTTTGTCTCTACTTTTGTCTCTCTCTGTCTCTGTCTCTGTCTCTCTCTCTGTCTGTCTCTCTATGTATATCTCTCTATCTATGTCTCTATCTTTGTGTATCTGTCTCTGTCTATCTCTCTCTCACTGTCTTTCTCTCTATGTCTCTCGCTCTCTCTCCAGGCTACCCAGAGCACATGCCTCTGGGAGACTTCAGGTGTCGTTTCCAGGCTCTCTCTCCTGTCATCGTGAAGCGCTACGCCTCCGTGTTCGTCGCCCACGACGAGAGGAAGGTGGGCCCTCCTTTGCCTCTCCGGCATCACCTCCGGCCTCTGCTGTTTGAACGCAATTAATTCAACAGTAATATTGGATTTAATGGTCGTGCTCTCTCTCTCTCTCTCTCTCTCTCTCTCTCTCTCTCTCTCTCTCTCTCTCTCTCTCTCTCTCTCTCTCTCTCTCTCTCTCTCTCTCTCTCTCTCTCTCTCTCTCTCTCTCTCTCTCTCTCTCTCTCTCTCTCTCTCTCTCAGGCAGTGGAGGAACTGCTGGTAGAGTTGGATCTGGATAAGAAGAGCATAGTTCTGGGCCCCAGCAGAGTAAGAACCAAGTCATAGAACCTACTGCATATTATAGAAACAATATATAATGAACCAAAATACACTCAGTCAACCCAGGGCCGTCATCGTGAGGATACACCATTGGGATTGGTCCTAATCACACAAACATCTTTTCAACAGCCAACTGATGTTGTTTTGCAATTCTATTTCATAATTCGCATCCTTATATTGACTTTTTTCCTATTCTTAATCCTTATTGAAATCAATGGAATGAAACGGGTGGATCTACAGTATAAACTACACCGGCTGTGTCTCCGTAACGGACAGGTACTAATGAGGCGTGGCGTGCTGCAGTCCCTGGAGAGGCTCCGAGACCAGCTGGTCAGCGGCTGGCTGCTCCACTTCCAGGCCTCCTGCACGGGTCACCTGGCCCGGCAGAAGTACCGCCGGCTCAAGGTCGGTGGCGGACGGGAGCCCGGCCTCTCATCGAGTGTTGTGATCGTGATCTAACGACGAGTGTAATCCGATTCTAATCGGGTTTTAAATGATGAGTGTATTCTGATTCTAATCAGGTTATAATGACGAGGGAAATCCGATTCTAATCAGGTTTTAATGACGAATGTAAACCGATTCTAATGAGGTTTTAATGACAGGCGTGCACTGATTCTAATCAGGATAACTATGAGTGGATCAGTGGATAACCTGCACGTTATGTCTCATTAGATTCATTAAATGTAATTAAATTCACTAATTTATGTTAATAGTGAATATTTATCTTCATTCAATCTACCAGTAATTAATCATGATTCTAATTATTAATCATCGTCTGCAACGCTATTTGCGTTAATATAAGAGTATAGGGCGAGAGAGGGTGAGAGAGAGAGAGAGACCACATTGTCGCATTGAAAAACATCAAAAAATGGAAGGATCCAGTAATCTAGACTGTTTCTACAAACTGTGCCATCTTTCATCACCAGCTGACAGATGTGTGCTTGATGTTTTTATGTCTGGGTGGTGCGTCCCATGTGGGTGTGGTGTGTGTATGTGTTCAAATGTTTATCTGCATCTGCGTGTGCCCTTGCAATGATTGTGTGTCTATGTATGTGTGTGTATACTTTGGTTTGTGTGTGTTCGGGGGTGCCTGTCCACCTATGTGTCTCTGAACACTCTGTGTGTGTGTGTGTGTGTGTGTGTACACGTGTGTGTGTGTGTGTGTGTGTGTGCGTGCATATGAACCTATGTGTGTGAGTGTGTGGTTGTGTGTGCACATGAGCTTGTGTGTGTGCATATTAATGTGTATGTGTGTGTATATGAACTTCTGTGCGGGCATATCAACGTTTCTGTGTACATGTCTGTGTGCATGCATGCATTTGTTTACACCTGTGTGTGTGTGTGTGTGTGTGTGTGTGCAGGTGCAGCAGATGGCGGTGAGCTGTGTGCAGAGGAACCTGAGGGCCATGCGGGCTGTCGGCAGGTGGTGCTGGTGGAAGCTCTTCTGCAGGGTCCGGCCTCTCCTCAACGTCAACATGGACAACCAGAGGCTCAGGGCCAAGGAGGTACCGGCACACACAAGGGCGTTTCAGGAAGTGCAAACTCCCCAAAACAGCAAGGGGGGAAAGGGGATTCAGACCACATCCCTACCATCCAAGTTAATTAGCTGACTTAGAGACTATTATTGATATACTTTGGGACATTCTCCTTCCTTTCATGTTGGAAGGTGTGTTAATGGATGCATCCCTCTGTGATATGTTGTGGTTATGTTACGTGTTCAGATCCTGTTAACCGTCACTTTGAAAGCTAAGTTACAGTGAGTTTCTATTGGGGTAGAAGGGCTGTTCAATCAGGTTCATTCTTCCTCTCAAACAGGACGAGTTATCAGTTCTGAGACGAAAACTAGAGAAGTCCGAGAAGGAGAGGAACGACCTCAGACAGACCACAGACATCCTGGAGACCAAGGTAGACACACACACACACACACGCACATGCACACGCACACACACACACACGCACACGCACACGCACACGCACACACACACACACACACAGACACACACATATATATACACGCACACTCTGACTCTCTTTTGTTCTGTGTGTCACACTTGAACTTGAACACACACGCACACTCCTACGCACGCCATGTGACCTCGACCGGTTGCGACCCATCAGGTGACGGCGGTGACTTGTGAGCTCAGTGACGAGCGTTTCCGCGGCGACGCGGTGGGCCAGGCGCTGGACGTGGAGCGAGCTGAGAGACTGAGGCTCTGCAAGGAGAACAAGGAGCTGCAGGTGAAAAGGCTGGGTGGGTGGGTTACTGGGTGAATGGGGAACTGGTTACTGGGTGAATGGGGAACTGGTTACTGGGTGAATGGGGAACTGGTTACTGTGTGAATGGGGAACTGGTTACTGGGTGAATGGGGAACTGGTTACTGGGTGAATGGGGAACTGGTTACTGGGTGAATGGGGGACTGGTTACTGGGTGAATGGGGGACTGGTTACTGGGTGAATGGGGAACTGGTTACTGGGTGAATGGGGAACTGGTTACTGGGTGAATGGGGGACTGGTTACTGGGTGAATGGGGAACTGGTTACTGGGTGAATGGGGAACTGGTTACTGGGTGAATGGGGGACTGGTTACTGGGTGAATGGGGAACTGGTTACTGGGTGAATGGGGAACTGGTTACTGGGTGAATGGGGAACTGGTTACTGGGTGAATGGGGGACTGGTTACTCTGTGACTGGGCCCTGGGTTACTGGGGGACTGGATGGTAACTGGATGGTTGGAGGAGAGGATGAGTGACAGCCTGAGTCACTGATGAATAGATGGGTGGAGGAGAGGATGAGTGACAGCCTGAGTCACTGGATGAATAGATGGTGGAGGAGTGGATGAGTGACAGCCTGAGTCACTGATGAATAGATGGTGGAGGAGAGGATGAGTGACAGCCTGAGTCACTGATGAATAGATGGGTGGAGGAGAGGATGAGTGACAGCCTGAGTCACTGATGAATAGATGGGTGGAGGAGTGGATGAGTGACAGCCTGAGTCACTGGATGAATAGATGGGTGGAGGAGAGGATGAGTGACAGCCTGAGTCACTGATGAATAGATGGGTGGAGGAGTGGATGAGTGACAGCCTGAGTCACTGGATGAATAGATGGGTGGAGGAGTGGATGAGTGACAGCCTGAGTCACTGGATGAATAGATGGGTGGAGGAGAGGATGAGTGACAGCCTGAGTCACTGATGAATAGATGGGTGGAGGAGTGGATGAGTGACAGCCTGAGTCACTGGATGAATAGATGGGTGGAGGAGAGGATGAGTGACAGCCTGAGTCACTGATGAATAGATGGTGGAGGAGTGGATGAATAGATGGTGGAGGAGTGGATGAATAGATGGTGGAGGAGTGGATGACCGAATGCCTTGATGACGGGGGAATGGATGAGAGAATTATCTAATTGGCTAAATGACTGGATGAAACAATTACTTTTGACTGAATGATGAGTTCCTGATTCACTGTCGGTGTCGTTCATAGTTTGGCCCTTGTTAAAATGCCACATTTCCGTCTCAAACTCAAACAACAACTTGAGTATGATATATTAAAGCAACGACTAGCGGAGCTGATTATTAAGAGTGAAGAGCACGCCCCCCTTATTCATAGTTCTCCTTCTCCACTCTAAACGTCCACCGCTAGACACGACTGGACCAGTGCAAGGTTGCCATGGAAACCCTTGAGAAGCAGCTGGAGGAGGAGCAACAGAAGGTTCATGTGAAGGAGAGCCCGGCCCGTCCCGCGACAGGTAGGTTGCCCTGGAGACCGGAGGAGGGCTCTTTTGATTGGTCCTACTGGGGCAGGGATGAGGGGTGGATTGTAGAGCTAAAAAAGGGGAAATAAATAGAAATGTTTTCACATAGAATAGCTGTTATTACACATTTATGCACACACACAGACAGACAGACAGACAGACAGACAGACAGACAGACAGACAGACAGACAGACAGACAGACAGACAGACAGACAGACAGACAGACAGACAGACAGACAGACAAGGACTGACAAGGACTGACGCACACACACACACACACGCGCAAACACACCCACACACACATAAACCCATCTCCCCCCTTCTCCTCCTCCTCCTCCTCCACCTCCTCAGACAAGGAGCTGGTGGTGCAGCTGGAGTGTTCCCAGACGGAGGTGGAGTTTGTGCGGCGGCGTCTGAAGCAGACGGAGGAGAAGCTGGAGGTGGAGAGACAGGCCCGGCAGCAGCTAGACACCAAGGTGCCAGACCGCAATCTGCTCAGACACCTCTCACTACTGCTGGGGACCCCAACACTGACTGTGGTGTGTGTGTGTGTGTGTGTGTGTGTGTGTCTACCTGTGTCTGTCTGTCTGTCTGTCTGTCTGTCTGTGTGTGTGTGTGTGTGTGTGTGTGTGTGTGTGTGTGTGTGTGTGTGTGTGTGTGTGTGTGTGTGTGTGTGTGTGTGTGTGTGTGTGTGTGTGTGTGTGTGTGTGTGTGTGTGCAGGTGTCCTCCTTGCAGGCCCAGCTGGAGCAGTCCAGGAGGAGCGCGGCGGAGCTGAAGCGTCAGTGCCGCCGGGTGACCTCTGACCTCCAGGACGCCCGGGTCCTCACCGACAGCCTGCAGAGCCGCATCCACGAGCTGGACCGCAAGCAGAGGAGGTGGGGCCCCCACCCAGGCCTTAGAACCAGTGCTCAGTCATAAACATGGACCGATTGAAATGTGACAGTCCTGCACCTGAAGGTTGCTCTGTGGTACTGGTTCTCATGGAACAACCTCCATGAGAATCTCACTAATGAATCTCAAACAGTTAAAGGGGATTCAAGAAGATTTGGGCACCAAACAACAAAAAACAACCTAAAAAAAAATCATTTTCGGCCCTCCCGACCTGTCGCCACCAATGGGAAGTTTTGCAAGTCATGCAACAGGAGCCTGTCAATGTGATTGACAGGCTCCTGTGATTGATTCTCAAAGACGGGAAGGCTTTTCTAACAAATGACGCTGAAATCACAGCTATTAAATTGTAATAATTGTAACATATTTTAGTTTGACATACTGTGCGTGTTTATATATCATATATAATCCATCATGGTGTGTTGCAGGTTTGACAGTGAGCTGACCCAGGCGTTGGAGCAGGCAGAGAATGAGAGAGAGCTCAAGGATAAAGTCACCCAGGAGAACACAACCATGGGCGGCCAGATATACACTCTAAGGGCCAACCTACAGGTGGGTTCATATACTGTAGATATATATATATATACTCTACAATCTACAACCTACAGGTGGGTTGATAAATATAGATATATACTCTACAATCTACAACCTACAGGTGGGTTAATAAATATAGATATACAATCTACAACCTACAGGTGGGTTAATAAATATATATATATACTCTACAATCTACAACCTACAGGTGGGTTAACATACTGTATATATGGACTCTACAGGTGTGTTAATAAATGCTGTAAATATAAACCTATGTATACTACACCTAGGTGTATTACCATGAATAAACTATCAGTACAACCTACAGGTATGTTGATCAATATAATATAACATAACATGTGAGTCACTACACTATAGAACCATACCCCCCAGGGTCCACACTAGGGGTGCGTTTGTGTGGAGCCGGAGACGGGAGGGTTCCCCTGACCCAGTGTCTGTCCTCCAGGAGAGCCAGGCGGAGGTGACCCGTCTGGGCCAGCAGAAGGACGAGCTGTGCAGCCAGGTGCGGGACCTCAGCCTGCCCCTGGACCTGTCCGTCGACTCGGTCCCGGACCTGAAGAAGCAGCTCCGCCTCCTGGAGGGCCAGGCCAGCGAGGGCCAGGAGGAGGTCAGCACCCTGACCGGCCGGATCCAGCAGCAGCAGCAGGTCAGCACGCACACGCACACTCAGACACTCAGACGCTTGCACCATAATCTACATTTTGCAAGGTCATTAAATCCGCCGTGCACGCACGTGCACCACATGTGACCATTGCCCGCTGTGCCCCGCCCCTCAGGTGCACATGCGCTCTGAGCTGGAGATGGAGCGCATGAGGCAGATGCACCAGAAGGAGCTGGAGGACAAGGAGGAGGAGCTGGAGGACGTCCACAAGTCCTCCCAGAGACGAGTAAGGAACAACCGGCCCCCTCTTGAAGCCTCCCACCCCGCTGCACGGGGTGCTGCGTCGTAAGCAGAATACCGTACAGTGTGTTCTGTGGAAAAGTTGGACCAGTGACGTCATTGGTCCAGGATTTGCATTCTCAGTTGGTCCCACAAGAATAATGATGTCACTTGTCCAACTTTTAAAAGAAACAAGTTGTTGTTGTTTTTTAACCTTGTCTTTTTCACAACACGCATAATGGAGCACTACTCTCTTGAGCCACTTTTAGAGCATCTGAATGCGAGTAAAACGACAGGACATGGGGTTCAGATTAGACCACTCGTTTCGGGATACTTGGAGGTATAGACGATTGCATGATCTTTTCGGCTGGTAGTTGAACTCCCTAGCCACCATTAGACTCTCTAAATGCTATTATTATTATTACTACACCTTATTTCCCATCTGGGATCAATGCAGTTCTGCCTTATTTTAGAACAGTACTTATTTTCATCCACAAAACATTTGTTATGATTTTCAATTTCAAGTTATTTTCCAGCTGGTGCAACTTTATTCAGCTTCGCCCGAGCCAATAAGGACACTTGAATGCCTTGTTGAGGTCTTGTCCAATCACATTAATCATGCAAATAACCCAACCAAGCAAACAGTGTTTACTGTGTTCCCACTGCCTCTGGGACTGGGGAGAATAAGAAGTGAAGTTTGATTGTTGAGTGTTGACAGATTTGGAAAAAACACTTTTTGGAAGACACAACACATAATTTTCCAAAACAAATGTAATGGCAACTAATCGTTTGTTTCCCTTGTGGTTCGCTACAGAATGTTTTCCTAAGCGTGTTTGTTTGTCGGTTGTCGAGACGCTATAGGATTTATTTTTTAATTACGACAGTTTGAGTAATTTTTGTTCTCAAAAGAAAAGAAAAGACACAAACACACACATTCACATACACACAGACACACGCACACACACACGCACACACACACAAACACAGAGACACACTCTCACACATAGTTTCACAATAGACGACCTAATCAGCATCCTCCCATCAGGCAATCATTATTATAATAATGAATTACTGTTATTATAATGAATTACTGTCTGGAAAATACAAACCATTACCTCCATTATTTCACATGAAGACTAAACACCTCACCACTCCCATCACCATCGACATACATGCCCACAGGTCCAACCACACTGATCCTCTTTGGAACTGTTCACCGGTGTGGTGTGTAATTAAAACTAATGCTCAGTAAGTGATGGCTGGCTGGAGTGATTGATGGTGGTGGGGTTGTCTCCTGGTCCAGCTGAGACAGATGGAGATGCAGCTGGAGCAGGAGTACGAGGAGAAGCAGATGGTGGTCCACGAGAAGCATGATCTGGAAGGGCTGATCGCCACGCTCTGCGACCAGGTACGCCGAACACGCGGCCGCTGAGTCCTTCTGTTGCTCCGGCACACGCGCTTATCAAAAGTGATCCGGCTAACGAGTCGTTAAGTCGTGTCTATTTGTCTATTGATGCTATATGTCTTATATGTATGTATATGTCCTCCTTTCCTTAAATGAGCTGCCCAGGGATGCAAAAAGAATTTCAGCCCAAACTGACAAATAAAGTATCGTATCGTTAAAGCTGCTCTAGGTTTGGCTATAGAGTTGTCACAAGAGAGAGAAAACAGCAATATTTTTAAACTATCCAGGGTAATGTGATTGATGGATCCCTGAACCAATTACGAAAGAGATGGCATGATTGGCCAGGAATTAGCCAGGACGGTCTAAAATCTAAATTGACGCAGGTGCAGTCTGCGAGAAGAGGCTTTTTCACAACTCATTTCCCTCACTTATAGCTGACGGATGGCTATGGCATTTAAAAATTAATTACACTCAAATAATATCTCTTCATTTTTACCTACAGCACCTTTAAAGAGCCAGTGAACCCCCTGTTTTGGGTTGAATTTGAACTATTCTGTTTAAAAATGAATGTTTTAGGTTGAGTTTTAGGAAAGAGGGGGGAGGTTTATCCCCATGGTTATGACCCACACCAACTTTATGATACTTACTATGTTAAAGATCAAATAAGACAAATGACCACGTTTAAAACAAACGTAAAGTGGGGTTCACCGTTGGGTTCACTGGCTCTTTAGGCAACAGGGTTAGGCTATACTGGTATACTGTGGACACAGGCAATCCAACCTAGTACCTTTTCTAATCTGGAAATACACCACCTGAGCCTATGCAATATGTGAGTGAAAGTATACACAAAACAACAGCAATTGATGTGCATATTGTGCTGCAACACTAAGGGAGACTTTTAATACGGTGTGATCCAATAATGTTTTCTTTCTTTCTGTTTTATCTCGTTAAGGATAGGCTTGTTGTTTTTCTACAGAAACCTCATTAAAATGCCATTACCCATTATTCATGGAGGTGCTTAGCTTAAAATCACCAGAGTTTCAGCATTGAGATACGTGATGACTTTGGCTGTGCTTAGAACCGGCCTCAAACTCTGTCTCAGCAGGCGGGCGCATAATGAATATCAGAGAGCTCTCTTAATGTCCTTTGCAGTGATGCTGGAATTGAGATGATGGAGGACTTAATGTCTCTGTGACCTCATGTGTGTGATCAGAATGAGGTAGAATAACATTTCACTGATGTCCAGTTCCAGCAGACCCAAGCGAGATTCCAATTTTACAAAGATATTTGTGTTTTAACTTTAATTGCTGTTTGTTTACCATTTAATTTGCTATGCTTTTTACAGATTTTACCTGCTCTGTTTTTGAGCTCCCAGAAAATTACTTTGCAAATTAAATGAAAACATTATTATCATAATTATTGTTTGGGTTGTCTGTAAACGTGTGTGTGTGTGTGTGTGTGTGTGTGTGTGTGTGTGTGTGTGTGTGTGTGTGTGTGTGTGTATGTGTTTGCGGTATATTTGTATATGTGTGTGTGTGTGTGTGTGTGTGCGACTGTGCGTGTATCTATATATGTGCGTGTATGTGTGTGTGTGTTTTTTTTTTGTGTGTCTTTAAATGTGTATGTGTGTGTGTGTGTGTGTGTCTATATGTGTGTGTGTGTGTGTGTGTGTGTAGGTGGGCCACCGGGACTTCGACGTGGAGAAGAAGCTGCGTCGGGACCTGAAGAGGACCCACGCCCTGCTGGTGGACGCCCAGCTGCTGCTGTCCACCGTGGACGGGCCCCAGAGCCAGCCCTGGGGCCGCGAGCACATAGAGCGCCTGCACTGCCAGGTACACACACACACACTCACACACACACACACACACACACACACACACACACACACACACACACACACACACACACACACACACACACACACACACACACACACACACACACAGTCCCACCCCCTGGTGCAGTGCGTCTAACGGAGTGCTCCTCTCAGCTGGAGGAGAGTGAGGCCAGGAGGGGCGAGGTGGAGGGCTTCCAGAAGACCCTCTCCCAGGAGCTGGACAACGCCCAGATAGAGCTGGAGACACTCTGCAAACACAAGAGCCTGGTGAGGCTGGGTGTCTGTGTGTGGGTGTGTTGTCAGTCTGTCCGTGTGTGTGTGTGTGTGTATGTGTGTGTGTGTAGTTGAGCGTGTTGTTCGATTTCAATGTGTCAACTCTGCCTCTTCTTATTCCTCTTCCATCTCCTCCTCTTCTCTCCTCTTCCTAATTCTCCTCTTCCTACTCTTGCCTCCTCCTGCTCCTCCTCCTCTTCTACTCTCTCCTCCTCCTCCATCTCCTCCTCCTCCTACCTCCCAATCCTCTTCCTCCTCTCTCCTCCATCTATCTCTCCTCCTGACTCCTCTCTCTCTCTCTCCCTCTCTCCCTCTCTCCCTCTGCTCCTCCTCCTCCTCCTCCTCCTCTTCCTGCTCCTCCTCCAGGCCGATGAGCAGCTGATGCTCCTGGAGCACGAGAAGACGGACCTCCTGAAGAGACTGGAGGAGGACCAGGAGGACCTGAATGAGCTCATGAAGAAACACAAAGCCCTCATCGCTCAGGTGACGGCTTTCCCATTCAACACACCACTGTGTGTGTGTGTAGGACCTAGAGGCACGGGTTTGAGTCCTGGTTCACCTAGAACACACCACTGTGTGTGTGTGTAGGACCTAGAGGCACGGGTTTGAGTCCTGGTTCACCTAGAACACACCACTGTGTGTGTGTGTGTAGGACCTAGAGGCACGGGTTTGAGTCCTGGTTCACCTAGAACACACCACTGTGTGTGTGTGTAGGACCTAGAGGCACGGGTTTGAGTCCTGGTTCACCTAGAACACACCACTGTGTGTGTGTGTAGGACCTAGAGGCACGGGTTTGAGTCCTGGTTCACCTAGAACACACCACTGTGTGTGTGTGTAGGACCTAGAGGCACGCGTTTGAGTCCTGGTACACCTAGAACACACCACTTTGTCTACGTGTAGGACCTAGAGGCACGGGTTTGAGTCCTGGTACACCTAGAACACACCACTTTGTCTACGTGTAGGACCTAGAGGCACGCGTTTGAGTCCTGGTTCACCTAGAACACAGCACTGTGTCTGTGTTTGACCTATACACACTATGTCCCTCTGTGTTTAACTCCTGTGTCACCTAGAATAAACCACTGGACCTATGTGTAGGACATACCACCAGGTTGAATTATATCAACAGTTTCTTAATTCATTACAAAAAGCATGATTGGCATGCAAAATAAGATTTAAATTAAAGAAGGGAGAATAAAGTCAGCCCCGTAAAATATCAAATGTCAAATTTATTATTGTTTGTTACCATTACTTGGATCTGAATCCTAACCCTTTCCCACTCTCTGTTTGGGTGTGTGTGTGTGTGTGTGTGTGTGTGTGTGTGTGTGTGTGTGTGTGTGTGTGTGTGTCTCATCTCTCTCTCTCTCTCTCTCTCTCTCTCTCTCTCTCTCTCTCTCTCTCTCTCTCTCTCTCTCTCTCTCTCTCTCTCTCTCTCTCTCTCTCTCTCTCTCTCTCTCTCTCTCTCTCTCTCTCTCTCTCTCCCCCCCCCCCCCCCCCTCTCTCTCTCTCTGTCCGTCTCTTTCTCTGTCTCTCTCTCTCCTTGTGTGTCTCTCCCTCTCTCCTTGTCTCTCTGTCTCTCCCACTCTCTCTCTGTCCGTGAGCACAGATCTCTCTTTTCAATATGTGTGTGCATATATCCAAGTGTCATGCATTGTAATATAACACCCTGTGTGTCTGTGTTAAAACGCCACTCCTCTTGTTTGTGAAAATTAATTTCCTCTGTGAGGAGCCTGCATATCTAAGTGATCCTCTAAAAGGATTGTATTCTGTGTGCCAGTCCTCCAGCGATATCACCCAGATCAGGGAGCTGCAGGCGGAGCTGGAGGAGGTGAAGAAGCAGAGGCAGACGCTCCTGGAGGAGGTGAGCCAGGGGACGACGCACAAGCTGACTGAGACGCAAATGGGGTTGCATCTTGACCGACCCAAAGTATCAATGTGATGCTGAATCTGACTATCAACTAAGCTAAATTATTCATTTATTTATCTATTTATTTTCATAAATGTTGTATTTAGTTTAGTTTATTTTGATATGTTCACACCATGATTTTTTTATTTATGTATATATGTATTTAGATATATGTGTTGATTTGGTTATTTATTTATTTTGTTCAAATAAATAATGCATTTAACCATTCATCTGTTAATTTTTAATTTTTTTATAATTATTTTTTATTCTCACAGCTCCAGTCTAGTGTTTCCAGGGTGCAGTTCCTAGAGTCATCCACTGTGGGGCGCAGCATCGTCAGTAAACAGGAAGCTCGTGTTTGTGATCTGGAGAACAAGCTGGAGTTCCACAGGGGGCAGGTGAAGAGGTTTGAGGTAAGAGGACTCAATTGAAACAGGATTCTCGCACGTGTGTCTGTGCCTGTTTGTATGTCATTGTGATGAAGGGGTGTCTGCCGTCAACCACCCAACAGGTTCCCCCCTCCACTGGGGCCAACTGTCTTTAAATCTCTACCTAGACAGTATTTACATGCTATGTTTGGTTGAAGGTGTGTTAATAAACAAGTATTTGGAAATATCCTTCTCGAAACTATATTATGTAATTGCCTTTAAATCTGTGTATATTTGTGTGTGTGTGTTTTCCTGTTTGTGTGCTTGTCTGTGTTTGTATGTTTGTGTGTGTGTTTGTGTGTGTGTGTGTGTGTGTGTGTGTGTGTGTATGAGCCCATCTCTATATATGTTTATGTGCGTGTGCGTGTCTGCGTGTCTGTGTGTTTGTTGCCTGCGTGTGTGTGTGTGTGTAGGTGCTGGTGCTGCGTCTGAGGGACAGCGTGGTGCGCCTCGGGGAGGAGCTGGAGCAGAGTGCCCAGACGGAGGCCCGGGAGCGGGAGAACTGCGTCTACTACCAGCACCGCCTCCACGACATGAGGCTGGAGATGGAAGACCTCACCCAGAGGGAGCAGGACAGCAGCCGCCGGCGCATGGAGCTGGTACGGGCCTCATATCCACGCCATCACCACCCTACAAACACTATGCCATCACCACCCTACAAACACTGTCATCACCACCCTACATACACTGTCATCACCACCCTACATACACTGTCATCACCACCCTACATACACTGTCATCACCACCCTACATACACTGTCATCACCACCCTACAAACACTATGCCATCACCACCCTACAAACACTATGTCATCACCACCCTACATACACTGTCATCACCACCCTACATACACTGTCATCACCACCCTACATACACTGTCATCACCACCCTACATACACTATGTCATTACCACCCTACATACACTGTCATCACCACCCTACATACACTGTCATCACCACCCTACATACACTGTCATCACCACCCTACAAACACTATGTCATCACCACCCTACATACACTGTGTCATCACCACCCTACATACACTGTGTCATCACCACCCTACATACACTGTGTCATCACCACCCTACAAACACTATGTCATCACCACCCTACATACACTGTCATCACCACCCTACATACACTGTCATCACCACCCTACATACACTGTCATCACCACCCTACATACACTGTCATCACCACCCTACATACACTGTCATCACCACCCTACAAACACTATGTCATCACCACCCTACATACACTGTGTCATCACCACCCTACAAACACTGTGTCATCACCACCCTACAAACACTATGTCATCACCACCCTACATACACTATGTCATTACCACCCTACAAACACTATGTCATCACCACCCTACATACACTGTGTCATCACCACCCTAGCATATACCCCCTATGTTATCAGCAGACCACTAGAATACACCATCACACACCCAGCTTTGTAAAGCTAGATCAACCCCACAATATTGTACATCAATTACATTACCATCCGTTCCCACCACCTATATCATCATCACTCAGCACACAACCCCAACGTCACCTCCCTCTCATACCACACCTATGTCCTCGTACATATTCACGTGTGTGTGTAATACGTATCTACATACGCACAGCTGTGCATGTGTGCACGTCTCGGTGCACTTCTACATCCGTGTAGTAACAGAGGAAGATTCCACCTCCACCATACATCAATGTTCTCCAGCATGACCTTTAGCCGTTGGTAAATGTATGTGTCATAGATACACACCCAGAACGGAAAGCGGTTGCACACACACCCGCACACAGCTCCACCCCCCTCTCTTCCTCTCTGCTCCCAGCTTTCTCTGCACAGCCATGATTAATCCTCATTGTCCCCTCAAGGTTATGGAGACGGCACATAGACACACATATGCGCGAGCACACACACATAAATGCAGAGATGCGCACACACGTGCATGCACACACACACACACGTACACACACGCACATACACACACACACACACACAAAAACAGGTGTGCATACACACGCTAACTTACACACACACACACACACACACATGCGTGCATACCAGCACACACACACACACACACACACACACACACACACACACACACACACACACACACACACACACACACACACACACACACACACACACAGGTGTGCACACACGTTTGTCTGTATGAGGAGCCCCCCTCCCCCCCCCCTCCCATCTCTTTGTGGCCGACGTGCAGCTAATAACTCTGAGAGCCTCTTCGCTTGCAGCGGCGTGTGAGAGTGAGTGTTTTATTCCACACAGGGCAGGGGCATAGTTATTAACGAATCAAACGGCAACAATTAACCAAAACACATCATCCTCCTCATATATAATGAGTGTCATAAATGATGGGTCATCTTCATGATAGGAGTTGCATAAATAACGATTATTCCAGACAATACCCTGATTGTACCTGCATGAGGTGTCATGGTAATCAACTTAATATTATTCACTTCACGCCTCTTGAATGAAAACAAACCAGGAACACCCAAGGTCATAATGTTCATATTGGTGTTGAAAATAATAGCATTCCTCTACTGAGTCGTAGAATATGGACTAGAATCAACAGAGTACCTAACATCTACTGATCTCTATACACCTTGAACACACGCACCCTGTAGAAGATTCAATCGGTCTTCCATTGACCGTTTTGACCCCACAATGACCTTGGCCTCATAAAAAACCCTACATCCTTGTTGTTGTTTTTTTATCCGTACAGGAAATGCAGGTGACGGAGCTCACCGCCGTCCGACAGACATTACAGGCCGACCTGGAGACGTCCATCCGTCGCATCGTGGATCTGCAGGCTGCCCTGGAGGAGGTGGAGTCGAGTGACGACAGTGACTCTGAGAGGTACTTCCTAACTCGCCGTGTTGGATCTCCTGTTGAATGTCTGCAGCCCAGGCGTCTCCATTGGTCCATTCATACGTGTGATGCTCATCTGTGCACTCACTGTGTTCTTTGATCCAGCACTCACACTGCCACGGAATCCCTATCTCGAAGGAAAGACCTGTAAGGGCTCTCATGGATGTGTGTGTGTGTGGTTTCCTGTATCTGTGACACTGTGTGTGTGTGTGTATGTGTCTGTCTGTGTCTGTGTGTGTGTGCGTGCGTGTGCGTGTGTGCGCGTGTGTCTATGTCATTGCATCGCCTGTATTGGCTTTGTACTCTTTGGTTGTTATGGCTGCGAGCTGAATTTCACCAGAAACATTCGACTCTCATCGAACGATATACAGGACACACAGCCACAGACAGACAGACAGAGAGACAGAGAGCTCAATCGATAATGGGATGTAATGTTGCGTGAAGGTGGTTTTTGCTGCATGGATACTAACTGTTACACAGAGACCGACATCCGTCTAATGTTTTTTCTATTTCTTTAAGAGCAGATCCTCATTCATGGAAACTACATGCTGTTTTTTTTTGGGGATGTTGGCAAGGGAGTCTTAAGTGAGAAGTCTGTTCTGAAGTGATAGTTTGGAGATATAATGCCACATCTTGAACTTAGCTAAGCTATAATTACATTAGAAATGGTCGAATGAGAAAAAGGGAATACTGCTTGATTGGCAGTGTGGCAAGAGACTGCAGGCAACAAACTTCAATGCAACTCTCTTCTATAACAATAATTGATGTGCGCAGACATATATAAAACATTAGCTTGGGACAATTGAGCCATGCTTATGTATGTTTGGGCGATGAGTTTGAGCTTACTGACTTTGTTTGTTGACATTTGATGACTCAAGACCATGGGGTATTGGAGGGAAGGGATCAAAGTCATGTGACACCTTGAAGGTTTTCATCGATTGATCCTGCCGTCTCCATGGTGATAGAACTCAGTGTCTATAATGTGATTGGTCGGTTTTAATTCAACCCAATCGTTCTCCTCTAAGGTCTATTCTTTGAGCTTCCTTCGGGTGTTTTTTTGCATTGTTCAGTTCGGAATGCCAACCTAACATCGACCTGCATCCTACCCTGGATTCAAACTCTAAAATGGACAGGACACATTTGAAGCTTGGGTCCATCGGTCCACACCCTGACTCAGACATGCTTGCGTTCGCATTGTGGCCTGATAGCGAATAAGAAACCCCTCAAGCAGGCCCCCCTGTGCAACGGGAGTCTCCGTGGGTGCTGAGGGCTCTGTGTCCGTCCACAGCGACTCCGTGTCCAGCGTGGGGACGGAGGACGTCGGCGAGGGGATCAGGACCTGGCTGGGCGTACCCAAGGGGTCGTCCCGTGCCGGGTCGTCCCGGGGCGGGTCCCCTTACGGCAGCCAGGCCGGGCGCCAGTCCGTCACGGACACCATGAGCACCTACAGCTTCCGGTAAGTTCTGGGTGTTCTGTGTCGTTGTGAGGTTGTGAACGAGATTGATTGGAATCCGGACAAACGAGGTAAGTAGAATTATTTAATCTGTATGAGTTCCTAACGTGCAACGTTAGTTGTGCGCTGGTTACAATTTGACGTTCAACTCAACAACAACAACAACAACTACAAAAATACAAAAGTGAGCGGTTCAGAAAGCTGGCGAGTCGGTGCCGTGTGATGTTCTCCAAGGGGGAGGTGTTAGGAGTGCTCACTCCCCCCCCTCCCTCTCCACTGCAGGTCGTGCGTGGACGAGGACGGCGGCTCCGTGGCCGGGGGGGCCGGCACGGGGGGGCTGGGCCGCGCCTCGTCCTCCTCGGCCCTCTCCGAGCTCCTGGACGGCCTCCGCAAGCGCCGGGGGGGCGGAGCCGCGGGGAGCGGCGACCAGGTGGACCGGGCCGGCAGCGCCGCCTCCCTGCCCATCTACCAGACCACCGGGGCCTCCTCCCTGAGGCGCCGCGCCTCCGCCCTCTCCCCGGGGCCCGAGGACCCCCGCGAGGCCCGGCCGGGCATCCTGAAGCCCCCCTCCCCGCTGCTCCAGCGCGCGGCCAGCAGCGCCTCCATCGGAGGGGCGTCGACCTCCTCCTCCTCCGCCCCCAGAGCGATCCGCTTCAGCGCCGCCGCCCCCGACCCCTCGGCGCCCAACGCCGGCCAGCTCCCCACGCTGCCCCACCTCTCCTCCCTGTCGGCGCTGCACGGCCGCCACCTGCCGCGCTCGCTCTCCATCCCGGAGGAGGAGCTGGAGGAGGGTCGCGGCGGCGGCGGCTCCGGTGGCCCCAGCCCCCAGCGCTCCCCGCAGGCTCCGGCGCGGCGCCGCCTGCTGGCCTCGGAGGACGGCGGCGAGGGCTCCCTCGGCTCGGAGCCCATGGTGTTCCAGAACCGCTGCCTGGCGGCGGACGGCGCCGGGTCGGATATCATGCCGGCCATCCGCAGGGCGCAGTCGGCCAGCAGCCTGGCCGGGTCCATCCGGGGAGGGGGAGGGGGAAGGAGAGCGCTGAGCGTCCACTTCGGGGAGCTGCCCCTGTCGTCCCGCAGCAGGAAGAGCTCGGAGGCGTCCGAGTCGTCCAGCTCCGGGGGCAGCTCCGCCGGGGGGTCCCAGACCGGGGCGGGGGGGTCCAGGGGCAGGTCGGGCGGGGGGAGGCCCCAGGGGGAAAGGCTGGAGGCGGAGGGGAGTGAGGGAGAAGACGTGGCCTCCGTTATGAAGAAATACCTGAAGAAAGAGGTGGACTGAGGTGGGAAGGTTTGAAGCCCCCCAAAGCATTGCTTGTGCCTCTTTTTGTTCCTTCTTTGGTTCAGCCATTTTGTGTTCTGTCCTCTCCCTCTCTCTGTCCTGCTCCCTCTCCCTTGGACTTATTCACCCGGCCGCCATATTGGTTCCATATTGGTTCTATTCCGCATTCAGTTCCCCCACCCGGCTAGTGTTCAGAACCAAGATGGCCGCTAGGTGAATAAAAGGCCCATTGGCAGCTCTGGGAGCCGATGTGAGGTCAAAGGTTAGGGGCACCTGAAGTAGAATGTTGTCAGGACTGAGCAGACAATTTAAAAACTAAAAGGAAATCTAGTATTTCTAAATTGTCTGTTACTGGAGAATAAAATTATCCATCTGGGATATTATCATCAATAGATGATGACGAAAGAATCCATTCATGGTCAAATATACCATATTCAAATCTGAATTCTAATTATTCTTTCAGGTGAGCAGTGTTTGTATGAAAAAAATAATGAAGTCAACCTTGTTTTTGTTTGTTCTATTTTCAATCAATAAAAAATCAGGCGGAAATCCCATCTTGTCTGTTTGACAACTAACCGCCAGTTTGTTACACAACCAAGGAACCGCTAATTTATAATAAATACAGAAATGAGCTGTTCCCTTTCGAGTCAAACCTAACAGATAACCACCATAGCCTACATTCCAACCATGGGTCAGTGTTTCAATCCCTGGAGTAGGCAGTGAGGGTTTTCTGGCTGATACTTGCTCTCTCTCTCTCTCTCTCCCTCTCGCTTGCTCTCATCACACCGCACTTAAGCTGCTTGTGTCGTTGCTTTTCTGTTGAACGTGAACTCTGTGCCTTACACAGAGGGAGAGAGAGAGAGGGAGGGAGAGAGAGAGAGAGAGCAAGCGAGTCAAGGAGAGGGAGAGAGCGAAAAAAACCTGATGCAGCCACAGAGCCTTGCTCACTGCAGAGGCTTATCTGCTCTCACGTGCGCGTGTGTAACAACACAACACAACACACAGCCAGCAGAACAAGCCAATGACGGCGCGGTGATGAAAGAGAGAGAGTGAAAGAGAGAGAGGGGGTGGGGGTTGGGGGGGGGGGGGGGGGAAGCGGGGGTTGGGGGGGGGGGGGGGGGAAAGCGGGGGGGGGGGGGGGTTAGAAGAGATGGAGAGAGGGATTAAGAAGGAGCCCGGAAGAGAAGTGCTCGGAAAGTTGCAAGTCAGAGGCGATGAAGGACAAAAGCCTCATCTTCCTCGGAAAAATATGTATTTTTTTGGGGGGGGGGGGGGGGGGGCCCTGCAGTGCCGCTCACTTTTGCCTCTATTGGCGTTATTCTTTTGGTCCATCGCTATGGTAACGATGCATACATGGTTGCCAGGAAGGGATGCTCCCGTGTCGTTATCAAGGCAGTTTCCTGCTCAGAGATTGGAGTGTTTGATCAGTGTGATTGATCATTGTTTTGATCATGGTGTGATTATGGAACCTGTTTCATGATTGATTTGACCCAGGACATAAATGGCCGCCTTATGTTCTTGCACTCAATGGTCCCAGGCATCCACAGCACAATCGAATAATTAAGATAAGAACAGTACTGTGAACAGTGCCAGAATCAGTCACCACTGCAACATTTTGTCATAATGCAAAGCATCCCCTCACTTAACAGCTGAGACCTATTTCCAGGGTTGTGTTTCTAGCTCTTTAGAATTTTGTTCTTAAGAATTTGGCTCAACGGTGTTGTGGCTATTGTGTTTGAATCTAGAAGGTTCTGGGTTCATTCCCCAATTGAACCCACACACAGCCTATCAGTCATGTTCCTCAATGTCCTGTTATCTGCATTCACTGTAGGTAGCTTTGGATAAAAGCTTCTCCTAAATGGCGTTTAAATTATGAATAGAATATATTAAAGAGGCTATTAGACCATATCTTGAATGATACATGAAGGGTAACAAGGTGCCAAGATGGCTAGAACAGTTGATGGATATGACCTCATGTGATTTATACAGAATTATAGGTCAGTGCAATGTGAAACCATAACCTTTTGTTATGGTTTGTCTATATACCATTACAAGACATTTTTTAACACTATTTATTATTCATAACTGGGATGGTAAAAAGCGGATTGTGGGGAGTGTGGGGGTTGTGTGTGTGTAGCTCATTTCCCCCAAAAAAACACCATGGCTTCAGGCATTAGGCATGTGTGTGAGTCACTATTCTTCCTCTATCCTAATGTATCACTGCGAGTGTATTTCCTGGTAAAGACTGTTACTCTAGTATTAGTGAGAGGAGACTTCATGTTAGAGACTGTTCCTCTAGTATGAGTGTGTACTTCATGTTAAAGACTGTTCCTCTAGTATAAGTGTGTCTTTCCTGGTAAAGACTATTTTTCTAGTATCAATAAGAGTGAATTTCCTGGTAAAGACTGTTCCTCTAGTATTAGTAAGGGTGTATTTTATGATAAAGACTATTCCTTTAGTATCAGTGAGTGTATTTCCTTGGTAAAGGCTCTTCGTCTAGTATCAATAAGAGTGTATTTCCTGGTAAAGGCTGTTCCTCTAGTATCAGTGAGTGTACTCCTTGGTAAAGGCTGTTCCTCTAGTATAAGTGAGAGTATTCCTTGGTAAAGGCTGTTCCTCTAGTATCAGTGAGTGTACTCCTTGGTAAAGGCTGTTCCTCTAGTATCAGTGAGTGTACTCCTTGGTAAAGGCTGTTCCTCTAGTATCAGTGAGTGTACTCCTTGGTAAAGGCTGTTCCTCTAGTATCAGTGAGTGTACTCCTTGGTAAAGGCTGTTCCTCTAGTATCAGTGAGTGTACTCCTTGGTAAAGGCTGTTCCTCTAGTATAAGTGAGAGTATTCCTTGGTAAAGGCTGTTCCTCTAGTATCAGTGAGTGTACTCCGTAAAGGCTGTTCCTCTAGTATCAGTGATAATGTATTTCATGATAAAGACTCTTCCTCTGGTATCAGTGAGTGTATTCCTTGGTAAAGAGAGATTAGATGAAGGGGAGCGGGGATCAGAGGGCATTCCATGTGTGATTCACATGACTTCCTGGGAAGCCCACTTGGACTGCAGGAAGAAAATATTGCTACTTATAGCGTGGAGAGTAGATGGAGTTGGAAGCCGTTCCTCCACCCACTCCAGCAAACCCCTCCAGCCCCCCCCCTCCCTCTCTCTACCCCCCGTAAACCGACTGCATCTGCACAGGCTTCTTGTATTCTCCCTCCTCCTCTGCCCCTGCTAATGAATGTGTATGTGGCCGTTCATTACTGCAGCTTACAGTGCTATCGGACGAGTAGAGGGTGGTCCCCAGAGGGGCTCTGCAACATCATCAATGTCATACAGCAACGTGGGAGGGGGGGGGGGGGGGGGTGTTTGTGTGTGTGTTTGTGTTTGTGTGTGTTTGTGTGAGAGAGAGCAAGGGAGACTAAGCCAGCCAAATAGAGGGAGAGAGAATTGAGAGATGAGAGAAAGAGAAAAGCGGGAGAGAGAGAGATCAGGAGAAAGGGAGAGCGAGAGAACAGTGTACATTAGAGAGAGAGAGAGAGAGAGAGAGAGAGAGAGAGAGAGAGAGAGAGAGAGAGAGAGAGAGAGAGAGAGAGAGAGAGAGAGAGAGAGAGAGAGAGAGAGAGAGAGAGAGAGAGAGAGAGAGAGAACTGATAAACAGAAAGAGAATAGTTGTAAACTAAAGCAAGTAGACGGAGTAAGAGGGAGAACGAAAGAGGGAGAGGGGTATAGTAGAGAGAGAGAACTTAAAAATGGAGAGACAGAATAGTGTGCACTAAAGTGAGGGGAGAGAGAGAGAGAGAGAGAGAGAGAGAGAGAGAGAGAGAGAGAGAGAGAGAGAGGCAGGCTCACTGCTCGCTGCAGAGTTCACTAGTCGGAGGATGGAGACGCCGTGAGAAGGACCGCGCGCCGCTGCCTAACGAGAAACCTAATTGCGACGGGTTTCTAACAGGGGGGTTTTATCTTTTACCGCAGTGCTGCTGGCGTCGGCAACCCCCTCACCCCCGCCACCCCCTTTCCCGTACACATCGCAGTCATTCTGACCAACTGTTCTCCTACTGTGTTGTTACCTGATTTTTTTGTAAAGAACCAAAACAAGCTATCTGGATGGGTTTGTCAGCATGCTTATTCTCCGGTCCCCCAACCCAAACATCACACCGGCGCTGCTCTGGATGGTCCTGCTGGGGATCGGTGTCAGCGGGGAAGGACAAGGTACGGGTCAGTGTGGGAGAATGCGTGTGCAGGGATCTGCTAGTGGGGTGGTGGATGCTGTGTGGTGTGGTGGCGTCTTTCAACATTGTTGTTGTTCTTTGCATTGTTTCTGCTGAAGGGATCTCTTATTACATTCCTCGGGGAGGGGGACTATTAAAAAACCTCCAATTCCGTTAATATCCACCGGTTCTCGCACTTGCCTAAATAAGAATGCCTGCTGGCATCCTACGAGCGGACTCCAGCCCACTTGTTTGCGTGGGTAGAGACGGCAGCGTGTTTCAACCCCCCCCCCCCCCCTCCCCAAAAAAAACCACCGTTTATTTTTTAATGGCTCTGCCATTCTGTTTATCGCTTAATTTCATCGCAAGAAAATAGAACAGATTGGCCCTGTAACTCGCGAGGAGAGATAACAAATGCGGTGAAAACAAGAAAGGTAACCCACGGTGACCGTCTGAATGTACCGTAATGAACCCGGTTAAACGGTGCCTGCTCTGCGACGGGAAAGCAGTGAGGGGGAGAGCAGCGAGAGAAAGTTGGAACCGGGGGTCGTCAACTTCTCGCACCAGTCTGCCTGCTGAAGTAGGCCTGCTATGGATGCTTTGTTTTTGGCCCTAAGTGGGCTTTTGTTTGTTCAAATCAAATTAAATTGAGCCAATGTTAACAATGAATGCCACCCGGCTAACTGTCAGCAGCCTACCATGCCTGTAGCCTACTCTAAAGTGTAACTATAGCCTATTAGGCTACAGGCCTTCCGGTTGGAACTTATTGGCGTTATGTGTTTGGTTGGAGATGGCGTGTGTACAATTGGGTGTCTGCCTTCACTGGATGAATGTTTCCCATTAGCAACCACCTCTTTCAGTCCCTAGTGCACGAGAAACACGTGCACGTTTGCCCACATACACGCGCGTGAAAACACGCACAGGCCTAGTTGGTCCTCAGTATGTATACATGAACGCGCGCGCACGCATAAACACGCACAGGCTAGTTGGTCATCAGCAGGTCTACATGCACGCGCGCACGCATTAACAAGCGCAGGCCTAGTTGGTCCTCTGTGGGTCTACATGCACGCGGGCACATAAACACGCGCAGGCCTAGTGTGGTCCTCACAAGGTCTACATGCACGGACACACTAATACAACTCGCCTAGAACAACTGCGCAATCATGCGGGTTAGACCCGCGTACACGCACGTCCGCACGTCAGCCAATCGTTTCACCGATTTCATTACGCTGTTGGTGACTTTGGTTAATGAGGTTTTCCAGTAGAGACGTAATGTAACGCGCGCGCGCGTGTGCGTGCGTGTGTGTTTTGCGTGCGCGTGACCGTGCTTGTCTGTTGATGGTAGCAGCATTTGTAGTGCACCTAGTGATGTATGAAGATTTCTTTCACCCTTATTTATTATTTAAATTGTTAACCCTTTTAACAATTTTAATAATTGTTAAAAGTTGTATATTTATACGATAGCCTGTATATTTATCTATATAGACATAGATATAGATATTCGTACATATTAAGAAGAAATCAGGGGACCACACATGGTTGAGTTTGACAGGATGACAGCACAATTCTCCATGTTGCTTGAGTGGTGTATAAATTATGAGATATGTTGAAGCCTAATGACGTCTCGAGAGATTTCGTATTTTGACACAAAACTTGTGCTCATGTCCCTTGTGTGTGTGCGTGTGTGTCACTGTGTCTGTGTGCGTGTGAACGTCTGTGTGTGTCTCCTTCGCCCCTGCAGCCTATAGCGCTCAAATGATTGCCACTATCAGAAGCGGAGCGGAACATTTTTAATAGTTAATATTTCAGTATCCATTTGCTTCAAAGCTGTAACGCTAAGCCTGTGCTGCTATGCTGCTTCATCTGTCATCTCCCTTTGATACGGGGATCCCAGCGAAGTGTCTGCTCTCTCTCTCTCTCTCTCTCTCTCTCTCTCTCTCTCTCTCTCTCTCTCTCTCTCTCTCTCTCTCTCTCTCTCTCTCTCTCTCTCTCTCTCTCTCTCTCTCTCTCTCTCTCTCTCTCTCCAAATACGTCTGAGTGTGTTAATCCACACTGCACAGAGCCCTCCCCATGCGGCGCAGTGATGATATATCCTCCTGTCTTCCTGTGTCGACGTGTCAACGTGTTTATCTTCTCCCCTAACGTACCATGTCTCTCTCTCTCTCTCCCTCTCTCTCCTTTTCTCTCTCTTGCTGTCTGGTCGCTGAAGAAACGGTGCGTGATATCTGTGTGTGGATGGTTAGTTTCACTCCTCTGGATGCTATGATTAGTAAGGGTTAGGGTAAACAGGCAGGTGTTTTCTCTTGCTTTCTCTGTGGAAGCTGCTGATTTGTTGATTGATTGATTGATTGTCAGTTCTGATTGGTTGGCGGGGCTGATTGGTCATTGACCAATTGATTAATGGATGTCATCGTGGTCCAACAATAGAATACAGAAAATGAGCAGTTTACAGTAACGGACGTGATTCCGGGCCTATTTGAGCGAACACAGTCAATACCTGCTTTTAGTTGTATTTATAAACCACAACACCTCTGACAACACCACCACAACTGTCTCTAAATTCACTTAACCCAGTGCATCTCCTCCATGTACTCACTCTCATAGTATATAAACACTATAAACTCTTTCAGATACATACGTGTATTATTGCTTTTATTCCCTCCCGGGGTCCCCTAAACCATTCCAGTGCGTGTGATGTATTATTGAGCGTGGCTGGTCTCTATGTGGGTCAGCAGGAGGGTCCTGATAAAAGCTCCAAGCTCCTCTGGTATCTTCTCCGCGGTCGAGGACGGTCATCTGCCCATTTACTAATGGGTTCAAAGAAATATAGCGACATATCGCGATGAACGCACGCACACACACACACACACACACGCACACGCACACGCACACACATACACGCACCACTACCACTCCCACTCCCACTTCTGCTTCTTCTTATTATTATTTTTACTTCTCTTCTTTTTCTTATTTACTTTCTCTTGTATTGTTGCTGCTATGTTGAGGTGTATGGCTGTCGAGGAAACAAGCCTAAGGATTTTACTCTTGTGAACTTATACAATATGATGTAATGAAAGTATCACACACACACACACACACAGTACGAACACACAAAACTAATCAGAAACTAGCACAAGTTCTAACCATGCTCTCAATACACAACCATCACGTTATCCTAGTGCTCTGTGTTGCTATTAAGCTCTACACAAACCAATCAAAACACTACAAGGAAAGGAGAATTTTGTTGTAATTATGCTATATACAAGAGGAGAATTTGTTGGCCATGTCGGTGTGCATTCTCATTTCATACGTTCTCATTTAGATGCTGCTGGTTTTGAAGCTGAAATAAGTTATGAGTCCAGCTACCATGGCAACAGCCCCTGCTTGTCCAGCAATCTCTTTTTAGGACCAGTCGTACTTATTTCCATTTGTCACCTACATTTTACAGGGTTTTATTGTTGTTCATGCTTGAAGTGGCAATCTCGAAGATTTCAATTCAGTTCTCTATGGCGATAAGGGGTAATTCCAGGTGTGTTTTTGGTCCTGAATTCCCGGAGATCCGAATAGTGTTGTCTCTGTGACGTCAGTCTGCTTCTTTACTGGCAACACTGGCAGGGACCAGGAAAAACAACCACGCTACACAAACAAGTGAGTTGAAGTGCGAGTCGTTTGCGTTACCCTCTCTGGCAGAACAGCAGGGTGATGGGAAAGGCGTCACTGTGTATTACTTGGGATTTTTCCCGTGAATGTCGACAGCCAGTTGATAATATTCATAATGCTGCAAAATGCAAGGGCTCTCATCAGTGGGCCATAGCCTCAATCAGCATTGTGTTACATCAAGTATATAAATAAATACAAGTAAATACAAATACACACGCATGTACACACACGTGCACACACACACACACACACACACACACACACACACACACACACACACACACACACACACGCGCATACAGTCCAGAATGCACGCCCATACAAACAGACGCACACAGACACACACACACACACACTCACATCGCATTGCTTCTCAGTTCTCTTTTCATGCTCCATAATATGACGGGAAATTATGTTCCTGTGTTGGACAAAGCTCAAGGGAGAGTTCAAAACTAAATGATAACTCTAAATCCTTACCATCAAACAGCTAAACGAACAGACCCCAGACAGTTACTAGCGTGACCAGTGAGTACCCACACTTTAATACGCCTCTGCCCCTCGCTTTTTTGCAGATGACGATGGGAATTGTCAAGGCGTGGGACTCAGCCATTGTTGTTATGATGCAAACAGACAACTCTCGGTAGAAACTGTTTTGCCGATGTCGGGGCGGGGGGGGGGGGGGGGGGGGGCACAAAATGCTTTCCATTTCTTTCTTATTTTAGACATCTTATTCCACAGACGCTAACTTGACGGGTGAAACGCTAGGGCATTTAATTGTCAAATGCCAACAGCGGGGGTCCATGGTGGAGACAGTACAGCTGGTAACATAATTACTAATGTGGGACTTTTTCTGCTGATACAGAGGAGCCAGCCTGAGTCACTTCTGGTGAAGGCGTCAGCAGTAGCAGCAGCATAATGGAGGTCGCAGCCTTCTGCCCAGAGCCTTGTCGGCCTCGATCACGATCTCCAAAAAACCAAGACAACCTTTAACTTTAAGCTGAAAAAGTTTGATGAAAAGCTAAACGCTGGGAGGATGGAGAAAATGGCGAAAATAATGACGGTAGGCTCAAGAAGTGATTTCAAAGAGCAGCAGAGTCTGTGAGTCACTGAGAAGGGGAATCGATCACCATGGGAGGGAACGCACGGGGGAATAAACAGCAGTCGTCACTGGGAGCGCTGCAGCCATATTGAATCACTTTTATATGGTGCTTTATCTGTTTTATATAGGTTAAATATAAACTTACTTTAACGGCCTTAACCTAGCGTCCGAGTCTTGGCTATGGAGCACTCTCAGTAGATAAGTAGAACATTTTTTGCCCAACAAAGTTATATAATAAGGATATAATAAAACTGTCTGATGTTATTTACATTTCCTATAGGATAAGTATCATCAATGTACTGGTCAATTGGAAAGTATAGATGAACAGATCAAATTAATAGCTGAATGTTATTTAACTTTTACATACATAGCACCAATAGAAAAAGGATATTCTTTCTATTGGTGTAGCACACTCAATGTACACCAATCGGAAACTTATTAATCTAAGGCTAACAATGTTGTTTACTCTTTCTATGGTGGTGTTGATGTTCAATAACCTGGCTTCTATTTGAATATCCTACAGGATGAATGAATTATTCATCCATCCAGATCAACACCGATAGAAGACATGGCTTTAAAGACATCATTCTATGATGCCAATTGCTGTACTCTTCTCAATATACCGTACAGCTATATGAAACACGGCTACGAAAACACACTTCATAAAGTATGATAAGACTCTACCTATGGATGTAGTTATTGTACTCAAGGTAGGAAACATATGGACATTATGCAGATGTCGTCTATCATTCGCTGTTACGGAGCCTTTTCAAAGCGCTGTCATCACAGCACGAACACAGGTGTCCCTCACAGCACTAATTACGTTCGTGGAACAGTCTAGAATCTTCCCCAGTTAAAAGTCTGCCGTCGCTGGGCCCGGTTCCTCCGACGAGCTGATCGATAATCCGAGTGATGAGCCACACCCGTGTCGGCCCAGAGCCGCACCGCTGGGGGCCGGGTCGATGGCGGCGTGGTTCTCCTCGGTGCAGTCTGGTTTCTGGTGGTTGTGTGTGTGAGCGCGTGGGTCCCTGTGCTGCCAGCACGGTGGTGCTGGTGGGGAGACGCGCTACAGTAACAGCTGAATGCACAGCAGGAGGCCCCTCTCTCTCTGGGAGGATATGGCTGTGTTTGTCTTTCACCAGCCTGGCTCCCTGCCTAGCTTCTTTTAGTGCAAATTCACTGCTTTTTTTTTTTTTTTTTTTTTTTAATTCCCCCTCTCAGCCTCCCTTCTGGGGACGGGAGAGCCGGGTGAGGAGCAGGGAGGGAGATTCAGTCGCTTCTGTCCTCAAAATCCCAAGAAATGGATATAGCTCTGGTTATTTCAGTTGGGTGCCCTACTTGCATACATGCGTGTGGGCATGCAGCATGTGTCAGCCTGCGTGTGTGTGTGTGTGTGTGTGTGTGTGTGTGTGTGTGTGTGTGTGTGTGTGTGTGTGTGTGTGTGTGTGTGTGTGTGTGTGTGTGTGTGTGTGTGTGTGTGTGTGTGTGTGTGTGTGTGTGTGTGTGTGTACCTGTTTGTGTAAGTGTGTGTGTGTGTGTGCGCTCCAGAAGCCCTGTTCTCCCTTTTGCACACACACACACACTCACACACACACACACACACTCTCACTTTGTTAATCACCATGCTGTGACAGCTCAGCTCAGAACGGGTTATCGTGAAACCTTAACTGTCGCTCCTTTACACGCCTCATCAGTCCCCCCCCCCCCCCCCCCCCCCCTCCTAAGTACATCCCACCTCCCCCACTGCACACCTCATTGACCTAAACACACACACCAAGGACAGAACGCCCCGTCACACACAGCCAGCCAGCACGCTGCGATGGAATGGATTTAGCCGTGTGAAATGCTGTGCTGACTTTTCATCAGTTGTCGTCCGTCTTCTGCTGTCATGTCGCCGCTCTGTCTGCCGAGCAGGTCGGGCATGGGGCTTTTGTTGTTGTCGAACGTGTCATCCGTCTTTGAATAACGATTGTCTGTTACTGTGTAGAGGTGTGGATGTCCATGATGTATGGTTATTCGGTGAGGTTGTGACAGAATAGTGTCCGGGCTATTAGGGGTTTGACTCCGAGCTGAAAGGTGCTGAGTTCAGTCCTCCTGTCTGCAGCCTAAACTTAAGTAATTTGAGTGCGAGAAGGCTAGCCCCTCCCTGTTTATTGATGACCTGTCTCTGTACGGACCTACCCCTACCTGCTCCTTAATGACCTGTCTCGGTATTGTCTAACCCCTACCTGCTCCTTAATGAACAGTCCCTGTACTGTGTAACCCCTACCTGCTCCCTATGGACAGTATCTGTAATATCGTATCCCTACCTGCTACTTAATGACCTGTATCTGTCATGTCTAACCCCTACCTGCTCCTTAATGACCAGTATCTGTACTGTCTAACCCCTACCTGCTCCTTAATGACCAGTATCTGTACTGTCTAACCTCAACCTGCTCCTTAATGAACATTATCTGTAAAGTTTAACCCCTACCTGCTTCTTAATGACCAGTATCTGTACTGTCTAACCTCAACCTGCTCCTTAATGGACAGTATCTGTAATGTCTTACCCTACCTGCTACTTAATGACCTGGGTGTACTGTCTAGCCCCTACCCTAATCCTTAAACAATTGTCTCTGTATTCACTAGCTGAATTCACTGCAGGCCACTTTGGAAAAAGCATCTGCTAAATGACTCAAAAGTAAATAAGGATGATGGATGGTCTCCTATATGAACATGAAAGTCGATAAAGTAAGCGATTTAAAAAAGGAAGAAAACAGAGTCATTCTGAAGCAATCACACCCAAAGCAATCAGCATCCTGGATGAGGATGATACGGAAACACGAAACGATGGCTCGAGGAGGTTTGGTAGCGGAGCGTTGAAAAAAAGGCAGAGTAACGCTGCTAGGAGCGGAGATGGAGAGTAGAACAGCTGGGCAGAGCCCGCTGCCCCAACCTGTGAGAGCTGGGCCCGAGGCACAGAGGAGATGGGAGATTGGAAAGAAAATGGGAAAGAAGAGAATTAAATGAGGGAGAGGAGGGAGAACCTGCAGATGATGCCATCTGCTCCGAAGAGACGATCACACCGGGGCACGCACACACTCACACGCACACACACACACACGCACACACACACACACACAAGCACACGCACACACACACACACACACACACACACACACACACACACACACACACACACACACACGCAAGTGCACGTACATACGCACACGCACTCAAGCAAATACATGCAGAGAGACACTTTCCACCGCACGTTTTCTTTCAATTTCTCTCTCTCACCCATTCAAGCACGGACTAGCCAGAGCCCGTTGCCTGTGAGCCTGCTCACATCCCATAATAACATAAAGTTTTCAATCCGAAACAGTGCACCACATTGTTCATCTCGATAGCATCCGGCATTTGAAATAGCTTGGGAAGATTGAAATCCAGTTGATAGTGTTTTACAGTGACTGAATTGCAATTGGTTTAATGTACGTACTGACCAGCTCTCAGCTTTGTGATTGGTCAACCGGTAGCTACTCAGCTGTGAGATTGAGGCCTGGGTTCCCCCGTTAAAAACCCAGATTCCGAAGATAACATTGATTGTGTTTGCGTTTTACTTTCTGCGCCTTCAGCACTAACCCCCGCGGCTAGGAAATCATTGAAGCAGTTCACCGAGTTTTCCCCCCCAAAGGTCCAAGGTTTTGACGGATAGACACATCTAACGGGACCAATTCTGTTTGCTTATTATCGTCAATGCTCGGATGTTCACTAATTCAGCATGGAGGCTACGCAAGAGAGAGAAAAAACGTTATATTTGTTAATGTATTGCAAAGGCCCTGACTCTGCAGTCTCTTGATTGATTTCATCCGAGCCAAGCTCTTCCCTTGTGAGGACGAAGATGTCTGCCCCTTTTTACACGCTTGTCAAACAGGTTCAATTAGCGAATAGTCCGACAGCGCTGAGCCCAACGCGTCGAACGCCATGATTCTCTCGCATTCCTTTGGATTCAACCCCAGGAACACATTTATGATATAATATTAATACGACTTGCTTCAGTAGAGCAGTCGGACTCCCGAGCCGCAGGAAGTAAAAGTGGTAGGATTTATCTATTTAGGAGTTTTTCTTATGCCAACATTCGTAATGGCATCTCATCACACTTGAGAGCTTTATATTATTATATCATATTACATGAGCTGAGCAACATTCTAACCATTATTCAAATAAATGAAAATACCTTTAATACTACTTGAATGTGTTGTTTTGCTGCAGTCTGGGAGTATTTATAAAATGTTCTTGCAATCCTAGTCATGCTTAAAGTGGTTGTTTTTTCATACTTTTCTTGGCAACCGTTTTTTTTTCCTCTTACATACACCTTCCTCTGTTTGATCATTCTAACAAATACTGTTGGTTACGTCTATTCACTTGCCTTCCTGAGCCAAGAGGCTTTACATGACAAGTGTGCACGTGTATTTATGACCATTGTGTATACGCATGTGTGAATACTTGTGCCTGTGTGTGTGTGTGTGTGTGTGTGTGTGTGTGTGTGTGTGTGTGTGTGTGTGTGTGTGTGTGTGTGTGTGTTATTGTATCAGAGTGTGCACGAATCTGACAGTGAGAAAACTAAATAACGAACCGCCAAAAATATTTTGTTGTTCTGCACTCATAAATATTAATGCACTGGAAGAAAATATATCTTCCAACGATGCCAAAGACATTGTATGCTTTACATTCTGTAGAGACGCAATGCTTTGATGTACATTTTTTGGGGACATAATTCATTCAAAGGAAACCTGATGATCCATCCACTGTCTCCAGACATTCCTGTAGGTTTCACTGCCACCCCCATAGAGTGCGTGCGCAGATGGATTCACATTTCTGTGCGTGTCCACATCAACTTTTAATCCACTTTTAATTCATGCATTCGTGTATAACTGTCGTTGACACTATGTTATCATTTCTTTGTTTAGCTGGAGCAGAATCGGGCCATTGATATTAATTACCTAGCTGAAGATGTCCTGCATTCTCTCTTAAAGATTCCCTCATAGAGAGTCTTTGAAATCCCCCTTGGTTTTACTGGCTGACAATGCTCATTGCAGCTTAAACTTAAACAGCAGATATATCATACATATATACTGTATATATGTATTGAGTTCACTACCAGACACCCTTTAAGATGTCTGGACATATTTTAAAGCTCATACATTTATAAAACATTTAAAGATTAGCATCAGCCCCTGAAACAGAACTATTTGTTTTGCTTAAGTCAGTCTGTTGATGCTGTTGTGTTAGCATATTTCAGGGGAATCTGAATAACATTATTGGCTAACAACACCATGGATGCACGCACATAACAAACACAAATACCCCCCCCCACACACACACACACACACACACACACACACACACACACGCACACACACACACACACACACACACACACACACACACACACACACACACACACACACACAGTGTCTCGCTCACTTTCTCCAAACAGAACAAAATTGTCTGTCTGCTCTAGCAATTAGATACTAGGTTTACAAATATACCACCTTTAATACTATTAAAAACAAAAAAATTATGTCTTGACACATTATTCGAGAGAAAATTCAAAATGTCAACTCAGATGAAGAAACACAAAATGTATGCACAACTCCCACACCATGTTCATCGTGATCAAAAGTCAAACGATCAGTCTGGTTTGACCCGGCTCTATAAATAAGTGAATCATCAGAGAGAGAGAGAGAGAGAGAGAGAGAGAGAGAGAGAGAGAGAATCAATACAATCAACAAATGAACTAGAAACGTTGACACGCAGGGTGGTGAACCAACTCAATCCAAAACACACCTTTCCTACCATAATGAGCTTCATTTTAAAAACACATTTTAATTTATTGGAGGTTTATTTGAATACAGACAGATACAGAAACATAGACAAGCGTGAGGCAGTAATCCGATGTTTGCATCAGTGTCTCTAGCCAAAGCTAATTTACGACACTTGTCGTAATGCCCCCAGTTCATAATATGTTAATAATGACCTTATAATATATATATATATATATATATATATATATATATATATATATATATATATATATATATATATATATATATATATATAATATATATATTATAATAGCTGTTAAAAATGAATTAAATATGCATGGCTGATCATGAGATCCATGTGCATGGCTGTCACAAAGCCCGAAGACAAGTGTATTTATTCAATCTTGTTCTCATAATCCTACGAAAGCAATAAAAAGCAAACGCCGCAGCCGTTTCTGTAATGTTTGGGGTCTGTTATTCCAAACAGCTCCATCATCACATGCTCCCAGTGTGAGTGTTTCTGTGGCTGAGTTATGGCCAGTATCAGTCAGAGCCCATTTAGATATGTTATATGGGCCAGAACCCTTCACAAAGGTCTCTAGCCTATGGTGATAAGGAGAGAAATTGTCGAGAGCCGTAATGGGACTCAACCTAAACCATTTGGAACTACAAAAACTAATCGGCACAAAAGTGAATGAGACTTATGCAACAAAAACAAGCATAAAACATGGATCTTTTTTCCTAAATAAAGCCTTAGATTTAATGACATACATACATACAAGTAATGTTGGGAAGAAAATCTAGTAGATAATAACGTGAATACGTGAAACGTGAATACGTGAAATAACGTAAAATGTGTGTGTGTGTGTGTGTGTGTGTGTGTGTGTGTGTGTGTGTGTGTGTTTGTGTGGATGTGCACAAGTGTTACACCATTCACATCAGGTACACAGTAAAGTATGCAGAGAGAGATAGAGACATGCAGCAAGTGAAGGAGAAAACAAAGGGAGAGAAATTGCTAATCAAAGTGTTACAGATCTATAGCAATAGCCTGCAAGGGACCGGACATAATGAGGGAGCCGTTGGGACTTTATACACATCCAGTATACGGATGTGCAACTCAACTACACATTTCATTCATTCATATGCAAGTACATTATAGCCACATCGTTTTAGAGACATAAAGCAAATACATATTGCGAATTATATGAATGCAGTGGGATACAGAGGCAGCTATCAGATTCATAGTCAAATACAATATACGGTGTAGTGCAGTGTGCACCATATACTCTGAATACTGATGTGTTTTTTTGTATGTAACTTATAATTATACACAAAAACCATAGATTCCAACAGAGACCACTAAATACACTGCATTGCATACACGCAGGGACAGATGTCAGGTAAACAATAAAAGCCTCCACATCATTAAAATAACATGGCTTATAAACCTATGTTGTTGTACAAAGTGAAGTGCAGAGTCTTTCTTTCTTCTGGGTTGGGAGAGGAGAGTGTCTTTCTTCTCTGAGGAGAGAGGAGGGAGTCTGTCTGTCTTCTAGGAGGGGAGAGGAGAATGTCTGTCTGTCTACTGTTAGTGGAGAGGAGGGTCTGTCTGTCTTCTTGGTGGTTGTAGGAGAGAGTCTGTGTCTTCTGGTTGGGAAGAGGAGCTAGTCTGTCTGTCTTCTGTTAGTGGAGAGGAGAGAGTCTGTCTGTCTTCTGGGAGGAGAGAGTCTGTCTGTCTTCTTGGAGGAGAGAGTCTGTCTGTCTTCTGGGAGGAGAGAGTCTGTCTGTCTTCTTGGAGGAGAGAGTCTGTCTGTCTTCTGGGAGGAGAGAGTCTGTCTGTCTTCTGGGAGGAGAGAGTCTGTCTTTCTTCTGGCTGAGGAAAGGAGAGGGTCTGTCTATCTCCTGTTAGTGGAGAGGAGAGGGTCTGTCTATCTCCTGTTAGTGGAGAGGAGAGGGTCTGTCTATCTCCTGTTAGTGGAGAGGAGAGGGTCTGTCTATCTCCTGTTAGTGGAGAGGAGAGGGTCTGTCTATCTCCTGTTAGTGGAGAGGAGAGGGTCTGTCTATCTCCTGTTAGTGGAGAGGAGAGGGTCTGTCTTCTGGGTGGGGAGAAGAGAGAGTCTTTCTGTCCCCTGGTTTGGAGAGGATAGACTCTGCTGGGGAGATGCATTGGTCGAAGAGTTTGTTGAGTGAGTATCAGTGCTTTGATGCATGTGGAGTGGGTCGCTTCCTTGTTGGTCTAACCAAGCAACGGGTGTAAGCAGGGGGTTAGTAAGATTAGGGGCCGTTTGTGTGTGTGTCTGTGTGTGTCTGTCTGTGTGTGTGTGTGTGTGTGTGCATGCTGTTCTATGCGTTTTGTAGAAAGCTGCAGGAGACGGCACTTTAACATGCAAGAGCAGTTTGCTGGTCTGTGCATATTTTCTTTCTTTCTCACCCCCCTCTCTCTTTCCCACTGTGCCTTTCTCCCTTCTCTCTCTGTCTATCCCTCCCTTTTCCTTTTGCAGTCGCTCTCCCTATCTCTCTCTCTTTCTCTCTCTCTCTCTCTCTCTCTCTCTCTCTCTCTCTCTATTTTCCACTCTGTCTTTCTCTCTCTCTCTTTCTCTTTCTCTCTCTCTCTCTCTCTCTCTCTCTCTCTCTCTCTCTATTTTCCACTCTGTCTTTCTCTCTCTCTCTCTCTCTCTCTCTCTCTCTCTCTCTCTCTCTCTCTCTCTCTCTCTCTCTCTCTCTCTCTCTCTCTGTCATGCCTCACTGCCTGGCTCCCCTGCACTCCAACTTCCACAAGTGTGTGTGCTGCTCTGCATACTTATACAAAATACGCATAAAATCATAACCTGGTGTGTGTGTGTGTGTGTCTGTTTGTGTACACTTGCATAAACAGTGTATGTGTGTGTTCTTGTGTTTTAGTATGTGTGTTTCATTGTATTGTGTGTATGTGCTTTTGAATGTGTGTGTTTGCGTTTGTTCTTGAGCCTTATTGTTTGTGTGTGTGCGTGGGCGTGTGTGTGTGTGTGTGCACGTGCTTGTGTGTGTGTGTGTGTGTGTGTGTGTGTGTGTGTGTGTACTTTAAACGATGGGTGTGTAGTGTGTCAGGTCGTTCCCGGTAGCCAGTTCCACCTCTAATGAGACCAGGAGGACCAGAGAGTCCGGGACAGCAGGACACTAGCAAACCGCACTGTACTCTAATGTACCTATTTGTGCAGTTATATAAATCCACCAGCATCACCTCCTCCTCCTCCTCCTCCTTTCTCATTCTCTCTCTCACTCTCTGTCTCTGTCCGTCATCCTCTCTCTATCCCTCTCTCTGTTCTCGCTCCTGTCCTCTCTCGTCCAACCCCTCACTCTCTTTTTCATAAGAGAATACATTTTTATGATCAAATTATGTCCCTTTTTTTCACCAGCAACTTGATTAAAAGAGGTATCAAAATCTAATTGTTGTGCTAAGAACTCAAAATCTCTCTCTCTCTCTCTCTCTCTCTCCCCCCTCCCTCCCTCCCTCCCTCCTTCTCACCCATGCTCCAGAGAAAGTCCTCCCCACCCCCTCCCCCTCTGCCTCCCCTCCCGAGGGTCCGGGGGGGACCAGGGAGGGTCCCCGGGGCCCTGGGTCCAGGGTGATGGCCGGGGGTCTCATCCACTCCGTGCTGGCCCACCGGGACAAGCTGCTCCCCCGCGCCGCCGAGCGGGGCCTGGTCGTGCCCTCTGCTCTGCCTCAGCACCTGCTGCCTCTCCTGGGGAGGGGGCTGAGCGGGGCCTCCCTGCCTGGAGGTCACGGTGGGGGGGCGCCGCGGCGGGTCAGACCTCCGCTGCCTCCGCCACCTCCAGCTTCCTCCTCCTCCTCCTCCTCCTCCTCCCCTTCCTCCCCCTCCATCGGGTCCTCCAGTCAGACCCCCGTTCTGTCCGGGACCCAGCCCCCGCCCCAGAGCCCCCAGCCTCAGCACCACACCGACGCGGGGGACGGGGGAGGAATGGACCTCATACCTGCCGTTCCCACGGTAACCCCGGAGATGCTGGACAGTGATGAGGCGGAGACGCCTTCGCCAGGTCGGTCTAGAATGGCGGCAGTTTCATTCCTTTTTGGGACTTTTATTTAATTTGTTCTTTTTTTATTATTATTGATGATTTATTATTCATTGTATATTTTTCCTTATTTATAGTTTATCATCATATTTATTATGTTTTATTATTTGCTATTTATATTTATTTTCTATCATTTATTGTTTTTTGTTTCTTTGTTATTGTCTATAACATATTATTCATTTACTATTTATTATTTATAATCCTTATATTATCAGGTTTGTTCACCTTCCCAGAAAAGCACTCTGTCATATGTTGATGAGATAGAGATCAGATTCTGTATCTATATTTGGGAACAGCATCCGGCGAGGGCTTCTCAATGTCCACAACCAAATGAGTTTGCTCAGGCTTACATTTCTCTCTCCCCAATGCACGTATTTACAAGATTTACACAGAGAATGACATCACCTTGCCGAGCAGATGCAGGGGGGATTAGCATAGCTTAGCATTTAAAGATTTAGAAACCTCCAGCCCCTTGTAACCGTCTCCGCGGTCGCTCCTTCCAGCTGTACCAGCCTGTGGGGTGAACTTCTCGGACCCCGAAGGATACATCGACTCTTCCGATGACCCCCCGCTGCCGGATGGTACATCCCTGTACTGCAACTACACCGTCACCGTGTACATAGGCTACGGAGTGGAGCTGCAGGTACACACTAAAGAGATACACACGCGCAGAACTGCAGTATATCCGACATATCTGTATACTGTGCGACTGTGTTGACAGCACGCTGTGGGCGTTCTGGTTTTTAAACGTTGTTTGTTTGCCTCTTGTCGTTGTTGTTGGAATTTGCTTAATATCCCACTAGCTTATACGCAACACACACACAGTATGTAAAGCGCTTTGGGTGTCTTAAAAGCACTATATAAATGATATCATACATGTTATATATATATATAGATAATATATTATTAATATGATACATAATATTAATATGAATACATTATTCATATAATATTTAAACTGCTCTGTTACTACTGATTCTTTAAATAAACCCTCTTTGTCTTCTGTCTCCTCATTTCTCTCAATCTCTCTCTTCCTCTCTCACTCCCTCCATCTCACTCTCCATCTTCATCACTATCTGTTCATCTCCATGTCTCTCTCTTTCTCTCTCAATGGCCACCAATCTCTCTGCCAATTTGTCTCTGTTTCTCTCCCCCTCAACCGCTCGCTCTTCCTTTGTCACCCTCTCCATATCTCTATCTACGTCTCAATCTCTATCTGTCCATATTCATCTCTGTCACACATGCTGTACTCTTCCGTCCTCTCTCTCTCTTTCTCTCTCTCTGTCACTTTGCCTTTCCCTTTATCTCCATCCCGATGTGATCACTATGTCCATTTCCTCTTATCCATCCCTCTCTCTCTCTCTCTCTCTCTCTCTCTCTCTCTCTCTCTCTCTCTCTCTCTCTCTCTCATCATATCCCACATTTTCTATATCCATACCACTCTATTTCTCCATCCCCCCACTCTCTTTTTTCCCCCACCCCCTCCCTCTCTCCTTCCATCTCTCTCCCCCTGACTCCCCCCCCTCTCTCTATTTCCCCCACCCACTTTCCCTCCATCTTTCTCTCTCTTCCTCTCTCTCTGTCTCTCCCTCCCTCCCTCCCTCCATCCCTCTCTCTCTCCCTCCCTCCCTTACTCACTCTCCCTACTCTATATTTCTCCTTCTCCCCCCTACCCCCCCCCCCTCCCCCCACCAGGTAAAGAGTGTGAACCTGACGGAGGGAGAGCATCTCTCCATCCAGGGGGAGGATGAGAGCGGGGGGCCGCTGGTGCTGGCCAATCAGAGCCTGCTGGTGGAGGGTCAGGTGATCCGCAGCCCCACCAATGTGCTGTCCGTCTTCTTCCGCTCCACGGGGGAGGGGAGCCTGGGGGTCTTCCAGCTCCACTACCAGAGTAGGTCCAGGAACCCCATGAGCACGCTTTTATTTTGAAATGGATTGATGCTAAACTGAAAAGATACTTGAGTCAAAGCTGTTGGGTTGTTTTGCTGTTTGACTCGCAAAGTGGCGATGGTTGTACCGAGTCCCCTAGAGTTGCAGAATCTTTCTGTAAAAATCGAGATTGCATGTTTGGACGGGCGTTTGACTGGACTGGCAGGACATTTATTTAACAAACAAATTGGATTTTGTTGTGTGTTCTGGAACGCTGGCATTCTATATAAGCACACTCAGGGGCGGCATCCCGCCGGCTTGGTTTGGTTCTGTGTAAAAGACAGCAAAATGCCGGTTCTCTTTTATGGCAATAGAGGGATCTCTGTGTAAAAGGGCCTTATGTCTCTCTCTCTCGCACACATGCACACCCACACACACACACACACGCACACGCACACACTAACACACACGCACACACTAACGCACACACGCACACACTAACACACACACGCACACACTAACACACACATATCATTTTCTTATCAAATATGTTTTAACTTTGTGTGTCTTCAATATCATTTAACACAATGTAATAATTTAATGCTAATTATCTGATTCGATGTTTGGTAATTGCTTCACTGAATCCAACCTTATCAGCCACGACTTGATATTGGTTTGTAGTGCGTCGTTTTGCCCTGTGTGTGTGGCTTTGTACCGCTGTGTGAAAGAACACGTGAGCAGGCAGGTGGCTGTACCGGAGTGGTGCAGATGTGACAGGGATAGAGACGGACGGAGACACTGTGTTGAACCCACCTGCACTGTTCCCCCTGTCCAGTTCAGTCCCTCACCACTGGATTATCTCTTTACCAGGGAGCACACAAGAACAGAACAATGGTTCACAATGAATGCCCTGGATTAGGTTTCAAATAGGAAGGGCAAATGTGTTGTCTCTGCGGGGAAATTCGTTTTGTGCTGTGTTACGTCAGTTCCAATACAATGCCTTATTCTCACAAGACATTACACAATCCTAACTGAATTGGGACTCATTTCGTCTACAGTTTTAGTGTCTTGCAGTGACGTCAGTACGAAGCATATCTTGCAGTGGGTGGTCCGAGAGGGAATTTCCCCATTTTACCCCGGCATTGCTATTACCGCACCGTACCAGTTGAGCTGCACAGGACCACTTAATTTAGACTCACGCACACAATCTGCATCAATACGAGAAAATCCATTCCATTAAGAGACTATGTCCCAAACGAGATGATTGCACAATTATTGCACAATCCCCTGAGACCATTAGCCATTAACAGCAGGGCGCCTTTTAGTAGCGTGGTTGATGCAGGCTGGAAGGAGAGCTACGAGGGTTTGATGCTACGCTCTGAAAAACCCCTCTACCTTGTTCCCTGAGGGGCTGAGACAAAACTCAGCATGCAAGACAGAGATGAGATCAGACACTGTTTTCTCTAAAAGAGAGAGAGAGAGAGAGAGAGAGAGAGAGAGAGAGAGAGAGAGAGAGAGAGAGAGAGAGAGAGAGAGAGAGAGAGAGAGAGAGAGAGAGAGAGAGAGAGAGAGAGAGAGAGAGAGGGGTTGAACTTAGACCACAGACATTGAAGTGGTAAACCTCATAGCGGTTTTGTACTACAATAGCGACAGAGATAAATCTGTTGGTTTGTATTTTGTAAATTAATTCTTAATTCAATTATATTATAATTTGATTTATCGAAAACATTTAACTCCAAAAAGACGTTTGTCTGGATGCAAATAATTGTTTCACTTTGGAACACAAACACTGCTCAATTGCCAACACCAGTTTTGGTAGGCCTACCGTAATTTACATAATTTCCAATCAGAAAGCTTGTGGGCTTTGGTACCTCCCGTTCCAGGCAAAACACTGATTCACTGAGTCACTATCCCAACAGGAGGGTGGCTTTTAAGTGTTATGCCATAACTAGCCTCCAGATCTCCTTTATTTCGCTCTAGCTGCTGCATATAGCTTGGCTAACTGTAATTATTTACATTTTTTTCTCATGGTTCTTCCATCATAGTCTTCAGGCTGAGCTGCGCTCTCCCCAAGAAGCCTCACTTTGGGGAGGTGTCCGTGTTGGACCTGCTGCCTGGGGGGATCGCTCGCTTCAGCTGCCATATGGGTTACCACCTGCAGGGGGCGCCAACACTGGTCTGCGTCAACGCGTCGCTGCCCCAATGGAGCGGCAGAGAGCCCAGCTGCAGAGGTAACTTGCATCATGTTGACAAGTGTTTAGTAAAGCCATTTGAAAACCGAGCCGTTATCGACATCACAAGTGGGAGAATCCGCCCAGATGTATGATAGACTGATCAACCTACCATCCTACCCAGTCGTCTATGCCAACTGGTCCATTCTTCTGCATAATGTTCAGTTAAGAATCGTTTTTGTGGCAGGCTGGCAGCCTAGCAGCCTAGCCGTAGTCCATCCAATTACTAATAAAACACCTTGTTTTCTGTTATGAACTATGTTTCCTATACAAATCCTATCCCAATCCTATCAAAATGCTGGTATATATTGTTTTTGTATAAATTCAGTTGGCAGCTAAAGGATTTACCCTCCCATTGGCTTTAAAGGCACCCAGTGCAACTTTCGAGGCTTAAAAATAAACATTCAATTTCTAGTCTTTTTTACACGTAGTAAGTTTCAATAACTCCATACCATTACATACCGTCATTCAAGCAGCAAAGATGAGACGTCGTTGTGTGGTGAGAACTGATAGAAAATCGATAACGACAACAATGCCGCCATTTTCTTTATTTTTTGTAACCTACAATAAATAAAGCAGGCTTCCAGTCAATGGAAAAATGGCTTCTCCCCACCAGCGATTGTTGTTGTTTACGATTTTCTATCAGTTCTCACCACACAACGACGTCTCATCTTTGCTCCTTGAATGTCGATATGTAATGGTATGGAGTTATTGAAACTTACTACGTGTAAAAAAGACTAGAAATTGAATGTTTATTTTTCATTGAATGTTTACATAAAGTTGCACTGGGTGCCTTTAATAAAAAAAAAAGCTCTGAACGTCTCACCAATATAACTACAAATTAAAAGTTCATATTTTATTCAAAAAGTTGAGCTACAAGTAAATATATTTATTGAGCCATGTTAATAATTTTCCGCCAAAGGGTGTTTTCACTAAAAGCATAACTCGGATGATAGGCATACATTTATTCATAATGTAATAACAATAATAAAATAATATGTTCAGGATGGATTTATAAATTTATTATTTATTTAATTTAATGATTTTAATTCCTCGTGTATCCAGAAAGTCTAAAGGACTGCAAACATCTCCTGGTCTTTATGAGATTTCCTTGGGCTACGACCCAGTGTATTTCCATAACAGAGCTTTGTTCTGCCCGACATAAGGAACGTTCCTTCGGCAGTGATTTGAATAACATTAGTAAGCAACTGCAGAGTCTAATTGGTCTTGGAGTGAAGGCAATCGTGCATAAAAATACAACTTTAAAAACAAACAATTGTATCATCCATTTGTGTGCACATTATTCTGGTTGACTGTTATCTTCATAAGACATCAATAAATCTTTCTAGTGTTTTCTAAAGTCTTTTTCTAAACGTTAGCGTGCGATAATGAAACCGATACCACTGCTTCTGCGTGACCATTTGGATCTGAAGTGAGACGGGTTCTGTGTGTTTTCCGAAAGCCCTATGTGGAGGGTCCGTGAAGAACGCCACGGTGGGGAGGGTCCTCTCCCCGTCCCCCCACCCGGGACCCAACGCCACCCAGGACCGCTCCTGCTCCTGGTCGCTGGAGGCTCCCAGGGGCCAGAGACTGCACCTGCATCTGGAGAGGCTGGCCCTGGGGCCCACTGACAGGTGTGTCTGTCCGTGGGTATTGTGTCAGTTGGTGGTGCTGAATAACGAGGACGCTAATTAACTAAGTGACTAATTAATTAACTGACAATGATAAACTGATTGAGTTCAACTAACAAACTCCTCAACGCCTTACCCTAACACACTACATAACTAGCTAACTGGGAGCTTGTGTAACGGCGTGCTGAGCAACAGGGAATATAGGACCCGATAGCACGACCCGGGAGGCAAGAGTCTGGACAGAAAGAATGTTCTTTGCTAGAAGAATGCTAGAAGAAACACCCGGAAGGCAGAAGATCAAGGCATGGCCGGTCAGACTCGGTACACAGGTAATCAGCTGGAGATCAAGCAAACAATCCGGCAGGGCGAAGGCAAAGGCATGGTCGGAAGTAAACGGGCAGGAATCAGAAAACCCGGGAACCAAAATAATCACCCGGAAAACGCTTGGACGCTTGAAACAAAGAACACAGACGAACTGGCACAGAGGAAGGGAAACACGCTGCCTAAATACACCAGGAGGGGAATTTTAATGAGGGACAGGTGTAAACAACCTAGGCGAGACAGATGTGAGACACCGAAGGAAAGGGAGGGAAGCAATCGATTAAGAGGACGAGATCTGACAGCCTTCTTACCGACTAATGAACTGACTAACTAATTAACTAGCCATCTTGCTAAATGACTAACTAAAAATTCACAAGCTAGCTTGCAAACTGACTGACTAACTAACCACCTGACCGACTAGCAACAGCATCAACCAACCCACCTATTCACTCCTTAATGGACCGTTCCATCACTCTCCCCCCCCCCCCAGGCTGGTGCTTTGGAGCGGTC
>NC_082400.1:10416862-10426862 GCF_031168955.1 Gadus macrocephalus | reverse complement strand
GAAATTGAGTGTGGTTGGTATGTCTGACTGGCTGCTGCATTTAGAGACATCCACACACATCTGCATAAATCTATAAAACACGTGTCGGCAGATGAATAAGTAACACACTTTAGCTGGATGGATTTGTCTCCACCATATTCCTAAAATGCTTGTGCATCCTCACCACGTTGTTTTCATGGAATCCACCGGGAATGGCAAAGAGATTTTACTCCCTTTTCATTGGCTGAGGGAACGTCATGTTCTCAACCTTTTTAACATTCAGAGCCAGTGGCTTAGAATCTTTTCAATCTTTCAATGTTTGGCTCGCCGGGGACTGAGTCGGTCACGAGATGGGCACACTAAAACATGAAACGCCCTCATACCTGCTCTGTTGCATCTGATCACTGGCATGTTTGAAGACCGAAAGGCGACTACTGTAATGACCAACAATATACATAGAGAATAGTCCATTATGCAAATTCAACGCCTGATTATCATAATGTATTCTTTGTTCAACAGCACGAAAGAAAGGCAATAAAATGATAAACCATGCAAAATATTCGGTGGTTGTTGGGCCCAACGTTCCTTCACAAACTGCTCCTTAAACAGTCCCTTAGGATCCATTGGATCTAAGTCACACCCACCATCAGATCTAGCTCATTCACACGCCTTGTTCCCATTGGTCCGTTTGTTTCCCGCCCAACCCAACCCAGAGGTGTCCCGTAACGACTCGTGCCCGGACCTGCCTGAGATCCAGAACGGCTGGAAGACCACGTCTCACGCGGCGCTGGTCCGGGGTGCCCGCATCACCTACCAGTGTGACCCGGGCTACGACCTGGTGGGCCAGGACACCCTCTGCTGCCAGCTGGACCTCTCCTGGAGCACCCTGCCCCCCTTCTGCGAAAAGAGTTGAGTGGGATGGGGGCACAGCCACAGTGGAGGGAGACACACAGTGGATGGAAGGATACGCAGGTCGATGCACACAGTAGATGTGAGGACACGTGGTAGAAACATAGATAGACACACTGCAGATGCGAGGACACATTAATAGATACACACAGTAGATGCTAGGTTACAAAAATAGATTCATAGATAGATACACACAGTGGATGAGGATGAGGATACATAGACACACATAAGTACATTGATGGATGCATATATAGATACATGGACATACAGATATAGATAGACACAGAAGATACATCGATGCAGACAAAGACACACACACACACACACACACACACACACACACACACACACACACACACACAGACACACACACACACACACACACACACACACACACACACACACACACACACACACACACACACACACACACACACACGTACACACACACACACTCACACTCACACTGCCTTATAGGTTTCGTGTCTCACCCATCCACACTCACCCCTCCCTCCGTTCTGCCGTCAGTCATGTACTGCTCGGACCCGGGCCACGTGGACCACTCCACCAGGTCCCTCTCGGACCCTAAGCTGTTGGTCGGGACCACCATTCAGTACACCTGCGTCCCCGGCTTCGTCCTGCAGGGCGGCGCCACGCTCACCTGCTACGGCCGGGAGCCAGGCACCCCGGTGTGGACCTCCAAGCTCCCCCACTGTGTCTGTGAGTAGCGGCCGTCGGACCGGAGCTCCGGCCTGGGGAGAGCCCTGGGTGGGAGGCCCAGACAGAGGGCGGACAGGAGGGTTAGCGGTGGTGTATCGAGGGGGATATATTATACCACTAGCTAATAGCTGACGGATGGCGATAACAGTTCTAACAAATGACCCTTAATAGCTATTAAATCTTTCCTACAGCCCCCTTAAACATATTATACCACCAGGTGTGAGTGTGATTAGCCATTAAAAGCAGTTTTGAAAATGTGCAGCTTCTGACCTCACAGGTGGGCGTGTGCACCTAGATGTGTGCGGGATAGATCAGTCTACCAGCCTACCCAGTGGACTGGAGCAAACGTTGCTCATCTATCCGTCATGCATCTAGGTGGACACGCCCACCTGTGATGTCAGAAGCTGCACATTTTCAAAACGGCTTGTAATGGCAAATCAAACTCAGACCTGGTGGTATAATATATCCCCTTAAAGGGGCTGTAGGAAAGATTGAATAGCTATTATGGGTCATTTGTTATAACTGTTATTGCCATCCGTCAGCTATTAGTTAGTGAATTGCTATGTGAGAATAATTTGTCACAAATTCCACAGACCATTTAGACCCTGGCGTATTCTGACCAATCAGGGCGTTTCTCCCCTCATTTGTTCGGGGAATCCATCTTGCCTGTCAATCACAAGTGCTTGAATGCAAAACTTCTAAATGGTGGAGAAACGTCGGGTTGGAGAGAGCAGAGAGGGAGGGGAGGTATTTTATGGATGTTTAGTTCGAAAATCATGCTCCCTTCTATCTCTCTTTCTGCTCTCTCTCTTGTCAATTCTTGATTCTTAACTCAAGCCCCTTATTATACACATAAAAGCAACAACCACTGCGATATTGATGATTAAAACAAACATAGGGCATCATTATTATATGATATGGAAGATTATATATTGCAAACAGACAGGTAGATTCATTTTGTAGACACAAGCAGTGCTACGGCCCAGAGAAACCTGATTGACATTCAACAACAGCATCTAAAAATATTGCACAGTTTCTACTTTTGACATATCCTCAAAAATCCAACCACCAAACAACCCTTAGCCCCCAAGCAGCGGGCCAGAATGTCTCTGTAGTCAGGCCGTGGTCTAAAGCCCTTATGTTTAGCGGGTACTGCACCCGGCTGCAGTATAGACAGCCCTCTGGGTAGAGCCCTGCGCCACCACGTAGAGCTGGTCCTGAAACCACTGGCTTTTGCCCTATCCAATTACACGCGGACGGGCTGTGTGATTTATTTAGTGATTTATCACAGGAACCACGACTGGCACCCTCAGTCCCCACCGACCCTGGCGTGTGTTTGTTTGTGTATGAGAGTGTCAGCCTGTGTGAGGGCGGGCATGCTTGTGTGTGTGTGTGTGTGTGTGTGTGTGTTTGTGTGACAGTGTGTGTGTGTGTGTGTGTGTGATGGTTTGTGTGTTTTTGTTGATTGTGTGTGTGACGGCGTGTCTGTTTGTGTGGGGTTCTGTGTCTGCACGCGTCAGTGTGTTTGTGTGTGTGTACGTGATCCGGCGTGCGGCCCTGATTACTAAGTGTTTTGATATGTAAATAGCATGCTAATGCATGGCGGCCACCTGGAGAAGGGGGCGGAGATCTGCCATGAGTCATGTCATCAAACCAGCAGCCAGATGCTGTCACACCTGGTCGCCTCGGCCTCCAGATGGACGCCCCTTATATGGGCATTCTCTCCCCCTCGTCATTTCCTAATATGGTCATCACCTTGTCTCTTGTCATTTCCGGGTGGTTTGCCACAGCCGAGGAGTCAGTTTCCTGTGAGAACCCGGGTCTCCCCGACAGCGGGTACCAGATCCTGTCCAAGCGGCTGTACCTGCCCGGGGAGTCCCTCACCTTTGTCTGTTACCAAGGTTACGAGCTGATCGGCGAGGTCGCCATCAAGTGCATCCTAGGGAAGCCGTCCTTTTGGAGCGGACCACTTCCACTCTGCAGGGGTGAGACCAAAAATCAACGTGGAGGGGGGGGTTCTCTTTCCGCTGTGGCCTGGATGAACCACTAGCTGTTTCATGCGTTTCAGGCATGTGTCGAAAGAACATTTGTCAAATTATATTTCCTGACCCCCATGCTTATTGATATGATATGAATTGAATTACCCCCCCCCCCCTCCTGCCCCTCCTACTCTGCATGCGAGCTGCGTATTTGGGTTGGTCACAAAACAACAGCAACAACAACCACATCAACAACTTTGAGAAAGTGCGAGAGGTGACTGTTTTGAATTGCAATTGACTGATGGAGTGATGTCTTGCAGCCACCCATGACTGCCTTGGCAACCATGCTTTGGAAGGTGAGTGTGTACTGTTGCTATGACCTCTGTGTGCGCATGTGTGTTCGCGCGTGTGTGTGCGTGTACGCGCACTCTGCTGCTGCTCCTGCTGCCTTTAAGCAGTGCTCTCTGGGTCCCCCTGCTGGTCTGTAATGGGAATGCCCTGCATTGCGCCTCCACTGTGATCTTTCTTCCTGCATCGCTCTGCTTGTAATCATTTAAGTCATGTGGTGGTTTTATTTTGTGTTATTTATAACTGTTTGTGTTGTAAGCGTTTATATCTGAACTATCTTGTGATATGTGTATTTGTATGCCATCTAATGTTTACGTGTATATTTTTCTGCTACATAGTGTTTATCACTATATTGTTCAAGTAATGTAGAAAGTCTTAGTGTGAAAGTGTTAACATAATTTCAACCGTTTTTGTACGCTATAAAGTGCTTTACATATTTTATAGTTGCTTTCTGTTGAAGGATACTAATACTTCACACTGTTGATAACTCTTTTACTGGTGTCACTAATATTAATGCATCTTATGTGAATACTACAATAACGTTCATTAGTGTGAGGAGTGGTGGTGGTAATAGGAGCCGTAGTTTTGTTAGTTAGGGTTAGTATTGTTAGTATAACTCATATTAACGGTGTGATCAGTATTATGATCAGTGTTCTCTGCCTGTTCCCTGTCATCCTGTAGTTGTTAGTTGTATAACTCATATTAACGGTGTGATCAGTATTATGATCAGTGTTCTCTGCCTGTTCCCTGTCATCCTGTAGTTGCAGAAGCTCCAGCGAGTTCCCGGTTGGACGGGGGCAACATCGCCCTGACTGTCTTCATTCTGGTCCTCCTCCTGTCTGCGCTGCTGGGAGGGGTTTATGTCTACATCACCAGGTCGGTCCTCCAGCTAACAGCCGCTCCTCACATCTCTTAAAGGTCCCACTGATAAACGGACGGTTTAGTGGACAGGCTGATTAGTGGACAGGCTGATTAGTCAATAGGCTGTTTAGTGGACAAGCTGTTTAGTGGAGAGGCTGTTTAGTGGGTATGCGGTTTAGTGGACAGGCTGTTTAGTGGACAGGCTGATAAGTCAATAGGCTGTTTAGTGGACAAGCTGTTTAGTGGAGAGGCTGTTTAGTGGGTATGCGGTTTAGTGGACAGGCTGTTTAGTGGACAGGCTGTTTAGTGGACATGCTGATTAGTCAATAGGCTGTTTAGTGGACAAGCTGTTTAGTGGAGAGGCTGTTTAGTGGGTATGCGGTTTAGTGGACAGGCTGTTTAGTGGACAGGCTGTTTAGTGGACAGGCTGTTTAGTGGACAGGCTGTTCGATTCCCAGCCGAAAAGGTAACTGGGTTTGAGCCTCAATGTCCGCAGTCTAACCTGTAGGCGTCTTAAAGCGGCCTGTCTCTGTACTGTCCAACCCCTACCTGCTCCTTAATGACCTCTCTCTGTAATGTCTAACCCAATCCTGCTTCTTAATGACTTGTCTCTGTACTGTTTAACCCCGTCCTGCTTCTTAATGATCTCTCTCTGTACTGTCTAACCCTGTCCTGCTTATAAATGTCATGTATCTGAATTCACTGTAAGTCACTTTAGATAAAAGTATTAGATAAATGACAAAACAGTAAATAGTTTTGTCGTCTCACAAATCAGACAAGCTCAAGTCCGGGTAGATTCTGGGCGATACACTTTCCTTCGCTTCAACACTTTCTCGACTGCCAACTGTAGAAATATACTTATTAAAATTCCCCATGTGAAAGCTTCATCCACCCAGTGGACGAAGCCCGGGCTCGGAGCTGTCTCCCCTCTGAATCCATAACATGGCAGGAAGGCTGGAGCCGGGAGTAATAGTATAATAACTCGCCTGTCATGTCTTTGTCTGCCCTGTCAGGTGCCGGTACCCAAGCTCCAACCTCCGGCTGCCTCTGATCTACCCCAACCCCTACAGACACATCACTGTGGAGGCAGAGTTTGACAACCCCCTCTATGAGACTGGAGGCGTAAGTGTTTCTGGGCCAAGCTCACTGCTGCCTACTGACGGGTCGATTGGCACACGTGCTGTGCCAGACTGTGCCGTTAAAATGCTACCTTTTCCAATTCGTTAACCTAACCACACACTCGGGTCCAAGTAAGCTGATCACAATGACAGTGTTGAAGGTATAGCTGAACGGATAGAGCACGGCTTTAACACCCCCAGGGGTTAGTGGCTTGATAAAGAAGGTATGCACTACTGGTGTCTGAGGCTTTGGATTAAAGTGTGCACCGTATGACATTGAGTATATACAGTACATAACTTCAGGTTATATACTGCACCTTTCTCTGATCTGCTACGCCCAATGCCACGCAACCTTAAGCTGACTAGGCATACAAGTGAATCACTTCTTCTGGCAAATAACTAACCTAACCACAACTTTGGTGCAAATCCCCCACACTGACACACATATGGACAGACACAGAAAACAGACACATAGACAAACAGACACTCAGACGTGCTGACACAGACACACAGAGGGAATGACATACTGTACAAGGGAATCAAGTAATGAGATGATGAGATAATACAAAAGTTACATCTCTGGTCTTTGCCTCTCTCTCTCTCTCTCCCTCTCTCTCTCTTTGTCACCACAGGACACTCGTGAATATGAGGTATCAATATGATAGCCCTGACTACCTAATTATCTGAAACAAGAGCCACTACCTGACTCCCCACTTCGACACTCTTCATCCTCCTCCTCCTCCTCCTCCTCCTCCACCTTGGAATCCTCCCAGGCAGAGCTAATGTAAATAACTACACATGATGTCCCTGCCTCTGCCATCAAACAGCCATCCTCTTCTCTTGTACTTTCATACGACGACAGCTTCTACTGCAGACAGAGAGGGACCGTGTTGAGGGAATAGGAGTGGATGATAGAACAGGACCATAAAGGGGGGAAATAAGAAGTTTACGAAGGAGGAGATGGAACAGAAGAACGGAGACGGAAAATGAATGATGCACTTGTACAAAATGTGTTGTCCGTTTGCTCAGCTGTTATTTAACGGTAGGACTGGTAACGTGTAAATAAACGGCACGACAAAGACGACCCCAACGCACGCAAGAGTGAATACAAAACGGCAAATGTGAAATACTTAGAGAATAGGAGCTCTGAAATAACATAAATCAAAAAAATAGCATATTGGGGGGGGGGGGGGGGCACTTTTTATTTTTTTAATAAATACTATTTCACCAGCCACAGGCCCACATCACGCAACGGCAACATGGGGAAAAACCCGGGATGGTAATTCGCGGGGCTTTTCCCGCCAAAAAAAGCCCTGTTTGTAGCAAGAACGGCTAGTCCGCTAGCTACTTAGCGTCACTACTACAGCTACCATTTTGTTTCCTAATGTTTGTAGAATTCAAAATATCCAGACGGATTTGTTAACACATCTGATTCGGTTATTGTCGAATTGTATGAGGAAAAACTATGAAATAGTTTGTGGAGAACGGGAGTTTATCGTTGAAAACTGTGTAGCCCGGAGTGACGGAGCGTGGCAGCAGCTTCACCAACCCAGAGGATGTATCTATTTTAATGTATATGTGATGTTTTATGCAAATTGATAAATGTACATTTTCATTAAAACAGAAAAAAGGCCTATACAATTTGCGTAAATAAATGGATTTTTTTAAATTAAAAAAGTATGAAAGAAACAATATGTGTCAACGTCTGTTATTTTAAAATATAACTCGCAACAAGATCCATGAACATTCACGCCTCTTTTCCACATACGTACATTCTCGTCTGCGATCCAACCGTCTCCGACCGAAAGTCCATTAATTCCTATGTGATTCTCCGTAATGTCAGTTTTTCCTCCGAGACTCCTCCCCTCCGTAAAATTTCTGTCCGGTATGTCCGTAATATACGTTCAAAAAATTTAACTTTTGCCGTTGTTTTACGGAGATACCGTATGAAAGTTTTTATGTTTTTCACAAAACTTGCAAGTACCTGGCAGGCCAAACTCCTCGCCGATCTCTTTCCAAGCCTGATTGGTTTTGTATTTATCTCTGTAGGCCTATATGTCGATCCTCATGTTCCAAAGTACCGGTCTCCTAAAAACGGCCATTATCATACGCTCCCCCATCTTTTGTCCGTAAATAAATTCATGTCTGTACGTAAAACACTAGCGACTCCTTCCGTACATTTACGGAAGCACGGATACGAAAAACATACGTATGTGGAAACGAAGCGTCACAGTAGCAGTGGTAGAATTACCTCAATATGTACAGCTGGTCATATGGGACAGAAACAAGATTGGCTACTGACTGGCACCAATTTTATCTGTTTATTGAAAGCTGCCCAAATATGAAATCCAGAACACCTAGTCTAGCTAGCTTCTCCCTAACGCTCCCACTCACACAAAGATGAGCAGAATGAAGAAAACTTGACTTGTTTTACTTTCACAGCATATATTTTGTATAATATTAAGTATTCACAGAGTATCTGTGGATGCCGATTGCTATTGTAAGAATTTATTGTCTTCAATTGCTTGCGTGTGATGTGTTCCATTATTTAACCTAAATTTTAACCAGATTTAGTCGCTATTGACAATATGTAGGCCTAAATTGTCCTCTGACCTTTGTTCTGATCCACTTATCCCAACCCTCCAAACCTCCTCTTGTACACAAAAGGGAAAAAAAAAACATCCAAAAGTGAAAGTCTATCATAACTAGTTTATTAATTAAGCCACATTTACATCAATGTTTCATAGGCATTTAACATTTAACAACACAAATCCTCAAACACAACGAGATTAGCAAAGATGACGGTTGGGGCTGGCAGACTTATGCAGTGTGTAATTGTGTGGACATTTGGTTGTTTCTTTATATAGGCCCGAGGGGGACCATGGGTTATGCAGTAGCCTATCTTTATAAAACACTACTATCGCTCTTTTCTTCTTTTCTGTTCAAAAACACATTCTTTGAGTGTTAGATTTAGGGGAAAAAAACACAAGTATTCGATTTTTCTAGTAGCATAATGTATGCATGGTTCTGAATTTTGGACTTCATGGTCCATATACTACACACTACACTTTCTATTGAAAAAGCCTATAACCTTTATTATAATTTTTTTAGAAATGTGACCTACACTAAGACAACCACAGCAAAGGACATTACTTTGTGCACGTTTATGCACGTACAGTGTAGGCCTACATCGTCACTGTGTCAGGGTGACTTTAACACGATGGACTCACAGAACAGTTTTCGCCGCATGCGCTGCGTGGCCCCGAGTGTGTGGGTGTGTTTGTCCCGCGCCGCGACAGAGGAGTCTGTGTGTGGGTGGACGGTTGGAGGAGCGGGGCGAGGGGGGTCGTAAGCTGGGTGGACGGTGACCCTGGAGACCGTGCTACGGCTACCGCCAACGCTACTGCTATCGCTACCGCTATGCGGCCGCTGGTAGCGGTAGGAGAGCAGCGACCGCTGGAGCTCTGTCTCCACCCGGATGCTGACCTGCGCGGGCTGGGGCGGGGGGGCTGGTTGGCATGGCCGACGGCGGGTGATGCCGAGCTGGGCGGCGGTGGTGGTGGTGGGACGAGCCGGGGGTCCCAGGGAGCACCCCCCGTCAGGTGGACCGGGTTGGCCTGGGGGTGGGCGGGTGAGGGGGGGCAGATCGTCAAGCGTAGCGTGATGCTGGTGAGGGGGGGAGGAAAAGGGGGGAGGAGGGTGAGAGAGAGAGGGAGGATGGTGGAATGTCATTTGTTGGACCAGTGGTTTCTCTTAACGGGGGTCTGAGTACCCTGGGGGCATGCAGAGGGATTGCAGGGGTTAGGCTACTTGGAAAAATTAAGTCTTTCGGAATGCCAACAAACGAGGTCTGTAAAACTTTCCTGTAGATGAAAAAATTATTCAAGTGAAGCCCCTTTTTCACTAACCCTTGACCCTACTTTAACATAATTTAATGTTCTGTGCTGGTGAAATGGGGTACTGAAACAAGGCCTTGTGATAATATTGAGAGAACCACTGGGCCATGCTCCGCTAGTCCGCTTCTCTCCCCCTTCACGCATCCACACCCATGTCCATCAAGCTGCAAGCGAGGGGAGGCAAGGGGGG
>NC_082400.1:10409142-10416762 GCF_031168955.1 Gadus macrocephalus | reverse complement strand
AAATTCAGCAATATATATAATTCAAACAAAACAGAATGCGTTAATAATTGTTTTGTAAACATGCATCAAAATGCCAATCAGAATGATAGCTATCCAAATGTGCCAATTAACATCTTAATACATTTAAATCAAAATATGTCCATTAAACAGATATGCAAATCATCACTTCATGAAATATGACAGGAATATGTCGATGAGGTCGACCGCTGGCTGACCTCATCTCAGCGGAGGGGACCTTCTTGGGCGGCTCTATGCGTATCTTGGGGTCCCACTCCCCTGGAGGGAGGACAATGACCTCGTCCAGGAACTCATCCACGCCCGCTATCAGGTCGTCACGGTCCCTGGCCTTGTAGGCCACGTCGCTGAACAACTGAGGGGAAACAGTTGAAACCGTTGTTATGGACAAACTGTCCTGAACAGGACCGCAACCGGGTGTCGATTTCTGTACGAGGTGGTGTGTGTGTGTGTGTGTGTGTGTGTGTCTCTCTCGCTCACATCGTCCACCATGAGCGTGGCGATGGCCCGGCCGATCTCGTTGTAGGCTTTGGTTTTGCCACGAGGGCCCAGCAGGATGAACAGAAACCTGTCGATACATGGAGCATATTAGTAGTCGTAGTAGTAGTGGCAGTAGTAGTAGTAGTAGTAATAGTATACATAGTAGTAGTAGGAGTACAGGATTGAACATTTGATCGATTTAGATTCAATTGATCATCTTGCTAAATCTTGAATATTGGGGCCTGAAGGCGAACTCTCCACATTCAAGCAGAACTGAAGGCCAAGCCTATCAAAGCATTGGCTAGACTTGGAACGTAGTAAAAAGGCACAGCCTTATAGTGCTGCCGAATGTAATGGAATCACTCATCAGGATTGTGCTCATAAGCGGCATAAGCCATGCAAAACAGAGCGGGAATGTACAGGAGAAGAAGGAAAGCATTGAGTCTGGAGGAGCATTAACGCCACGCTGACCTGGTCGGAACGGGGACCTCGGTGAGGCCACCGAGGGTGGTGGCCTGAGCCAATCGCACGAAGGCGACAAACGGTTTCTCCAGGAAGTCGACCTCGCCGATCAGGACGTTGGACGCCTCGGCGTCTCGCGGGATCTTCTTCATGAACTTGTTCTTCAGCTGATGGACACATTTCATAGATGCACTTAAACAACCTACACCACCCAACCCTCCACCCCTACACCACCCCAACCTACACCACCCAACCCTCCACCCCTTCACCACCCCAACCTACAACACCCCAACCTACACCACCCAACCCTCCACCCCTACACCACCCCAACCTACAACACCCCAACCTACACCACCCAACCCTCCACCCCTACACCACCCCAACCTACAACACCCCAACCTACACCACCCAACCCTCCACCCCTACACCACCCCAACCTACAACACCCCAACCTACACCACCCAACCCTCCACCCCTACACCACCCAACCCTCCACCCCTACACCACCCCAACCTCCACCCCTACACCACCCCAACCTCCACCCCTACACCACCCAACCCTCCACCCCTACACCACCCAACCCTCCACCCCTACACCACCCAACCCTCCACCCCTTCACCACCCCAACCTACAACACCCCAACCTACACCACCCAACCCTCCACCCCTACACCACCCCAACCTAAACCCCCCAACCCTACACCACCCCAACTTACACCACCCAACCCAACACCACCCCAACCTACATCACCAAACCCTACACCACCCCAACTTACACCACCCAACCCTTCACCACCCCAACCTCTAGCCATGCACCCCCCCAGCCTCCATTCCCCCACCCATCCACCACCCCAACCTCCACTCTTCCATACATACACCAACCCAACCTGCACCAACCGACTCTCCCCCCTACACCACCCCGCCCTCTAACCCTCCACCCCACCCCACCCTCCCCCCTACACCACCCCGCCCTCTAACCCTCCACCCTCCCCCCTACACCACCCCGCCCTCTAACCCTCCACCCCACCCCACCCTCCCCCCTACACCACCCCGCCCTCTAACCCTCCACCCTCCCCCCTACACCACCCCGCCCTCTAACCCTCCAACCCATCTTAATTTTGAAGCACATGAGTGTTTGGTGCTTAGTTCCAATCTCTAATCTTCTAATGCTGCTTTCAGAGTCCACTTGCCAGCTGGACTCTCTCCCTCCTCCTCTCACCCCCTCTTTCTCTCTCACCCCCTCTTTCTCTCTCACCTTCTCTCTTGAGCTTTCTGTCTCCGTCTCCCTCTCTATATTTATTCTATGATCAAACAGATTTCAAACGCATGTTCTCTGGCCTAATTCAGCCTTCTAGAGCATCAGACCCTGCTCACAGGTGGGGGGATAAGGGACCTGGCGGTTACCTGGTCGGTGCTCGGTGTATCTGAAATATCATTCATGCTCCTGCTCTGGGCCGGATCTACGAAAACAAGCAGACACAGAAGGAAGGAAGGAGGGAAGGAAGGAAGGAAGGAAGGAAATAAACTGATGCAAATGCCTTCCCTAAAATCCCCCAATTGTAGTCCAGCCATCCAAACAGGAGTTTGATGTTAGTTGATTGAAACTAATTCATCAAGACAGTTTCATTTTGGGCTTTTGCGTGAATACAAATATTCCTCTTTAATGAGCAGATGCAGAGGTTTGAGCTCCTGTTTTGGGTGAAACAGAGATTATTGGGTTATTCTAAGTTGTTCAGCGTGACCAATTGTTCCCTTGGACAATAGCGGCTCATTTCCTTTTATTTCCAAGTGGATTAGCGCACAATAGAAAGTAAATACGGGACAAAAACCAATCCCACGCCAGCTCACATTTTTCACATTTCCATTTTTCTCCCATCGCTCTCATTCAAAGGGAGAAAAATGGAAGGAACTAAATGTTGACATTTTGTGTTGTTCTGTGGTTTCAGAAGAGAACCAAAAAGAGACAGCAATTTATGAAGACGTGAGCTCAAAGGTCATCATGCATTGTGTGTGTGTTCGTGTGTGTGTGTGTGTGTGTGTGTCTGTGTCTGTGTCTGTGTGTGTGTGTGTTTGTGTGTGTTCGTGTGTGTGTGTGTGTGTGTGTGTCTGTGTCTGTGTCTGTGTGTGTGCGTGTGTGTGTCTGCGTGTGTGTGTGTGTGTGTATGTGTGTGTGTGCCTGTGTGTCTGTGTGTGCGTGTGTGTGTGTGTCTGTGTCCGTGTGTGTGTGTGTGTGCGTCTGTGTGTGCGTGTGTGTGTGTGCCTGCGTCTGCGTGTGTGTCTGTGTGTGTGTGCGTGCGTGCGTGCGTGTGTGTGTGTGTGTGTGTGTGTCTCATGCACGTTCCATATGTGGACTCACGCAGACGGCCGAGGCTGCTGGCCTGGCGACTCCGCAGGTCCTCAGTGGAGCGCTGAATACCGGAGGCGGTGCTAGTGCTACGACTCAGGTTAGCTTGAGGACTACGGTCTAGAGGTTAGCACAAGACAGTGGGTCAGACATGACTGTAATCGCCCACTGGGGAAGAACGAGGGTGAAGTCGTAGAGGACTTGGAAATGAGGTTAGAGTATATTGTCATTAGGTTAGTACAGACTGATTTGGAATACAAAAAGAATTGGGGATAGGAAAACATCCGAAAAAAGGATGAGAGAGTTGAACACACGCACACACGCGCACAACCACGCACACACTCTTACTAGGAGTAGGGTTGGAGGGCTTCCCGATGTCTGCCAGCGAGCGGTGCATTGCCTTCTTGGTCTGGTGTCTGTGTTTCCGTAGTAACACAAAGCTGATCTTGTCCTTCACCTCTGGACCAATCAGACCATCTGCTATCTGCCGATCCACGATCTCATCTGGGATCAGATGCAAACGGTTAAACTGACAGAAGAGGCTCCAACATCTCCCACATTAAAGGACAACCTAACCCCCTGACCCCGCTTTAAAGAAAGGCCTCCAGGGTTTGGTTCATTGCCGGGCTACAGCTACGTCACTTCACTCTCTCTGAGCAGAAGATGGTTGAGTCGCATCAACGCTCAATCAGTAGGTGAGAGGGTAACCCTATCAGCCATTAAGAGGTGATGCATGCATTTTGCATGTGTTTACCTTACATTAGTCCTCTAATATAAACCAATGTAAAGGTGGGGTTGGTGTTTGGACTTATTAATACATTTTATCTTGGTATGTATTTTATTATACACTATTGGATCCAGCCACCGTCTGGGGATCAGGGGAGCCATTATTATTATTGTTATATACTGTACCATTGGACCCTCCCACTATCTGGGTCTGAGCAGCTGTTATTATTGTATATATACAGTATATATGGTACTAGTGGACTCAACCACTATCTGGGGGAGAGAGTCTCTCTTATATATTGTACTATTGAACCCAACTGCTATCTGGGGCAGAGAGTAGACGTCATTAGTACATGTATGGTTCTATTGGACCCACCCACTATCTGGGGCAGAGGGTAGCTGTTATTAGTACATGTATGGTTCTATTGGACCCACCCACTATCTGGGGCAGAGGGTAGCTGTTATTATTGGTTTATACAACGGGGGGCCTAAATCCAGCGATCTGATTGGTTCCTAACTGTTGTATAATGAGCGTATACATAACTGCTATGACGCCCGATCATTTTGTGAAAGTATCACTCCGCGCCTTGAAGTGGAAACCGTTACAACCGTTCTCTCGGAGGGACGCTAAAGTGTGTTGCATAGCGACCGTCGTGCATTTTGAAGGCAGCCAGGAGGGACTACTTTTTTGTAGTCTTTAATAAAACGGCTACTTTGACTTTCTTGGTTTCTTTTTAAATGTAGTGTGTCTATGACTTTCGTTTCGCCATAACAGTAACCGTTGTATAAAAGCAATAGATCACTTCAGTCAGTGGCATGTGCTCATTATACCACTTAACAGTGGTATAATGAGCACATACCACAGCCTGGCGTGATCTATTGCTTAAATATACGGTACTAGTCGACTCACCCACTATCTGGGGCAGGGAGAAGCCCTCCAGGTCCAGCAGAATGCTGCCGGTCTGCAGGCAGGTCCGCAGCTCAAACAGGCTGTGGAGGGTCAGGGTGGAGACGTGGGGCTTGCTCCAGCGCTCCCCTCCCTCCTCCACCTTCTCCTCAAACTTCACCCACCTGGGAGGCGGAGCATTTAGTCACGTATTTGTAGTTGTTGTCAATCAATTGAGTGTGTGTGTGTGTGTGTGTGCGTGCGTGTGTGTGTGCGTGCGTGCATGTGCGTGCGTGCGTGTGCGTGTGCGTGCGTGTGCGTGTGCGTGCGTGTGCGCGTGCGTGCGTGTGTGTTAGTGCAGCACCTTGCCGACTCCTTCCACTCCAGCTCGTCCCCGTCCTGCTGCAGGGTGTCCATCTCGGTGAACAGGGTGGGGGTTGGGATGCTGTCCTCTTCTGCCAGGAGCTGCCGCAGCCGCTCTGCCGCCGGGGAGACTGAGAGGGGGGGGGGGGGGGGGGGGGGGGATCATAAAGTGAAAGTGAAAGCACAGTTCAGTGGGTCTGGGCTGGGGACCTGGTGGGACCTGGGGCGGCCTCAACCATATCTCTTTGACATGAATGCAGGCCTACATGCCTTTCCTTCCTTCTGTATTGTAGTATGTTTGAGGACTGAACAGCGGTACACTGTGTTGATTGGCAATATAAATTCGATTTTTGTTTACATAGTGATGCAAATACATTGCTTTCTTTTTAAGGGGAATGGAGGTGTATTCATATCGCCCCCTTCAAACACGACGGCACTTCAGAGTGCTTCACAAAGGCGGTACAACAGATAAACCCCTTTTAAAGACTTTCGAATTTGACTGCACCAAATATTCGGTGTGTCCTCCTGGGCCAGAAGTACCTCCTCAGGGGCGTCCCGGCAAGAGAAGGTAAACCCACCTGAGGAATAATACCCCTGTTCTGATTGGACGAAGCCTATGAAACCATCCAGAAGTCGTCGAATGACAAAAACAATCTTTTCAATCTGATAATGGAGGGACACTCAAACAGGGGATCTCTGCCATCACCCACTAGGAGGCGGGGGTGCAGTATCCGGTAATGGGGTAATGATCTCGTGTTAATGGAGTGTGTACTCGATTAGTTTCACTCTGCCACCATCAGTTTCCATTTGAATCTTCACCAGCCGCCGGCACTTCTCATTAACTGTGTGTGTGTGTGTGTGGGTTGGTGTGTGTGCGCTTATGTATCGTGTGTGTGTTTGTTCACTGCTTTTGGAATTAGAATGGGAAGATAAAGTGAGATAAGGTTTATCTTTGAATATCCAGAGGCTGCGTTCATGTTTAACAGAAGCGTCCTACATTATTATTGGTTTGTTAGATAAATAGATAGCAAGTGAAGAAAGAAACTTTAAAACATGAGGAATACTTGGAATGTTTTCTCAATAGCATATTGAACAGATTCGTTTTAGATATTAATTTCTGTATTGGGATATGATGATTTTTTAATTATGGTATCTTGAAAAAAAATTCAATTGGTAGAGCACAATTTCCCCTTCGTTCTTTGATAAATCGTTTTTTACTTCATGTTTTTTAATGGAAGTCAACCCAAAAACATTACTTTTGGCTTTAAACATGCTAATGTATATGCGTTCGTCAACATGGTAATCTCAGCAATTTTGTCACTGACTAAAATAGGACAGCCATTTAAAGGAAAAAGTGCAAAATCCTATGTTTCTGCAAGTCTTCGGCAACTGCTTTTTGAACTTTCAACTCTGCTTCGAACTCAAGTCGCGTTCATTTCTTAACTGCAAAGTATCTTTTCGTATGCGCTTTGACATCACGATAAAGGCATAAAGAGCCTAGCCATGAGGGCATGTTCGTGGCAGAAGCGTCTAACGTAAAGCCTCACTGTGGTCAATTTGGTAAGAATCTCTGTGGGTTGGTTACATCCATCTCCCTGATTAGAGTGGTCTTTCTGCCCTTTCGATTTTCGCAATTGTATTGCTGAGGCCATTCTTAACTCAATGTTCTGCTGTGTTGGTTCCTGTGAATGACCTTTCACCCCTAGAGCAGAGTTTAATTCCACCGAGGAAGGGTCGTAGCCAGCTATGTGTGCAAAGCCTTGGATCAGCACACTGCAATACACAACCATGGCAGTCGGAGTTATGGCAACTGCTTTTATACTCTCAATATTGTGCTTTGCCAGCAAGGGAGTGTCTAAGAAAGAAATTATATATATATATATATAATAAATAAAAGATTGTTTTACTAGTATTGCCACCAATACTAAAACTTACAATCAGAACAATGGTAATAATAAATACAGCTCCCTAAAAGCATTTGCCAATACAATACAATGCCAATACAATGTATAAAGAATCGACCCACAGTCTTTACCTGTGTGAGGTACATCCTGACTACGGTAGTATCTTTACCTATGCCGGAGCCCGGCAGCGTCCACTGAGAGGCCATGCTGAAGGAGCCCGAATCCTGCATGGTCTGCTAGCGTAGTGTGACCCTCTGACCCACGAGAGAGCGGCGTTGGTTGGTAACCGCAGAGCTATACCGATCCCTCAGATCCACAGACACACTTGCACACGCGCGTCCTGTCGCGATGTCGAGGTCCAGCCGTCCTCAGTTGACCGAGCCTGGCTCTCCTCCATGAGTGGGTAGAGGTGACATACTTGTGTCTCGGTACCTTTGGTCG